>NC_135237.1:441523560-441823560 GCF_051348905.1 Ranitomeya variabilis | reverse complement strand
TGTTGGATTTAGGGTTATGGTTAGGGTTGAGATTAGGGTTGTTTTGGGGTTAGGGTTGTGATTATTTTTAGGGTTGTGATTAGGATTATGGATCAGGTTGGGATTAGGGTTACGGGTGTGTTGGGGTTAGGGTTGGAGTTAGAATTGGGGGGTTTCCACCGTTTAGGTACATCAGGGGGTCTCCAAACATGACAGCCAATTTTGTGCTCAAAAAGTCAAATGGTGCACCCTCCCTTCTGAGCTCTGCCGTGCGCCAAAACAGTGGTTTACCCCCACGTATGGGGCATCAGCGCACTCGAGATACATTGGACAACAACTTTTGTGGTCCAATTTCTCTTGTTACCTTTGTGAAAATAAAAACTTGGGGGCTAAAAAATATTTTTTGTGGAAATTTTTTTATTATTTTTCACGACTCTGCATTACAAACTTCTGTGAAGCACTGGGGCATTCAAAGTTCTCACCACACATCTAGATAAGTTCCTTGGGGGGGTCTATTTTCCAAAATGGGGTCACTTGTGGGGGGTTTCTACTGTTTAGGTACATCAGGGGCTCTGCAAACGCAACATAACACCCGCAGACCATTCTATCAAAGTCTGCATTCTAAAACGGCACTCCTTCCCTTCCGAGCTCTGCCATGCGCCCAAACAGTGGTTTACCCCCACATATGGGGTATCAGCCTACTCAAAATAAATTGCACAATAAATTTCAGGGTACAATTTCTCCTGTTACCCTTGTGAAAGTAAAAATTTCGGGGTGAAAAGATAATTGTGGAAAAAATATGATTTTTTTTATTTTAATGGCTCTACATTATAAACTTGTGTGAAGCAGTTGGGGGTTCACAGTGCTCACCACACATCTAGGTAAGCTCTTTGGGGGGTCTAGTTTCCAAGATGGGGTCACTTGTGGGGGGTTTCTACTGTTTAGGTACATCAGGAGCTCTGCAAATGCAACATGATGCCCGCAGACCATCCCATCAAAGTCTGTATTCCAAGCGGCGCTCCTTCCCTTCCGAGCCCCGATGGGTGCCCAAACAGTGCCCCCCCACATATGGGGTAGCAGCGTACTCAGGACAAACTGTTCAACAGATTTTGGGGTCCAATGTCTCCTGTTACCCTTGAGAAAATAAAAAATTGCAGGCTAAAAAAATCATTTTTGAGGAAAAAAAAGGATTTTTTATTTTCACGGCTCTACTTTATAAATTTCTGTGAAACACTTGGGGGTTTAAAGTGCTCACCACACATCTAGATAAGTTCCATAAGGGGTCTAGTTTCCAAAATGGTGTCACTTGTGGGGGGTTTCTACTTTTTAGGCACATCAGGGGCTCTCCAAACGCGACATGGTGTCCGATCTCAATTCCAGCCAATTCTACATTGAAAAAGTAAAACGGCACTCCTTCTCTTCCAAGCTCTGCGGTGCGCCCAAACAGTGGTTTATCCCCACATATGTGGTATCGACGTACTCAGGAGAAATTGCACAACTGTTGTTGTCTAATTTCTCCTGCTACCCTTGTCAAAATAAAAGTTTGGGGGAAAAAGATCATTTTTGTAGAAAAAATGTGATTTTTTTTTTTATTTTCACGGCTCTGCGTTATAAACTTCCGTGAAGCACCTTGGGATTTAAAGTGCTCACCACACATCTAGATAAGTTCCTTAAGGGGTCTAGTTTCCAAAATGTTGTCACTTGTGGGGGGTTTCCACTGTTTAGGCACATCAGGGGCTCTCCAAACGCGACATGGCGTCCGATCTCAATTCCAGCCAATTCTACATTGAAAAAGTAAAACGACGCTCCTTCTCTTCCAAGCTCTGCAGTGCGCCCAAACAGTGGTTTACCTCCACATATGGGGTATCGACGTACTCAGGAGAAATTGCACACCAAAATTTAGTGTTACATTTCTGTTTTTACACTTGTGAAAGTAAGAAACAATGATTCTGAAGTAAAATGTTTGCAAAAAAAAGTTAAATGTTCATTTTTTCCTTCCACATTGTTTCAGTTCCTGTGAAGCACATAAAGGGTTAATAAACTTCTTGAATGTGGTTTTGAGCACCTTGAGGGGTGCAGTTTTTGGAATGGTGTCACACTTGGTTATTTTCTATCATATAGACCCCTCAAAATGACTTCAAATGTGATGTGGTTCCTAAAAAAAAATGGTGTTGTGAAAATGAGAAATTGCTGGTCAACTTTTAACCCTTATAACTCCCTAACAAAAAAAAAAATTGTTTCCAAAATTGTGCTGATGTAAAGTAGACATGTGGGAAAAGTTATTGATTAAATATTTTTTGTGACATATCTCTGTGATTTAAGGGCATAAAAATACAAAGTTTGAAAATTGCAAAATTTTAAAACTTTTCGCCATATTTCTGTTTTTTTAATAAATAATCGCAAGTAATATCGAAGAAAAGTTACAACTATCATGAAGTACACGAAAAAACATTCTCAGAATCAGCGGGATCTGTTAAAGCGTTCCAGAGTTATAACCTCATAAAGTGACAGTGGTCAGAATTCTAAAAATTAGCTCGGTCATTAAGGGGTTAAATAGCTAAAGAGAGACAAAGAGGTACAATATGAGAAAGGTTACCTGGATGCAGAGAGGTGAGTGCGGTTTACACTCCGTCGTGCCTTTTGGATAAAGTCCTTCAGGGGGTCCACGCATTGTTAATTGTTGTATACACGAGTGCGGGTACTCTTTTACTTGTAGTGCCACTTTTTATCATATTTGCCTAATAAAGTATTTTTTAGTTTTCTAAGAACTGCCTTTTCTTTATTCTGTTTGGACCTTTTCATCCTTTGTTCATCAGTCTCAGGGAGGGCAAAGAAAATAGGCTGTGTTAAAGGAGGAAAGTGCATTAATAGGAAATAAGTGCATGATAGAAGCAATGTTTGAAAATGCACGGATGAAGAACAACAGCACCCCGGATGCACACAGACCTTATGTTCAGCCTATATTACTGGGAGAATCACTCTAAAAAGAAAGAAAAAAATTTGGATCAGGCTGCATATTCTTGGAGGTCTGACATTAACCCCTTCATGACCTTGGGATTTTTTGTTTTTCCGTGTTCGTTTTTCACTCCCCTCCTTCCCAGAGCCATAACTTTTTTATTTTTCCGTCAATTTGGCCATGTGAGGGCTTATTTTTTGCTCGATGAGTTGTACTTTTGAACGACATCATTGGTTTTAGCATGTCATGTACTAGAAAACGGGAAAAAAATTCCAAGTGCAGTGAAATTGCAAAAAAAGTGCAGTCCCACACTTGTTTTTTGTTTGGCTTTTTTGCTAGGTTCACTAAATGCTAAAACTGACCTGCCATTATGATTCTGCAGGTCACTACGAGTTCATAGACACCTAATATGACTAGGTTATTTTTTACCTAAGTGGTGAAAAAAAATTCCAAACTTTGCTAAAAAAAAAAAAATTGCGCCATTTTCCGATACTCGTAGCGTCTCCATTTTTCATGATCTGGGGTCGGTTGAGGGCTTATTTTTTGCATGCCGAGCTGGCGTTTTTAATGATAGCATTTTAGTGCAGATATGTTTTTTTGATCGCCCGTTATTGCATTTCAATGCAATGTCGCGGCGACCAAAAAAAGTAATTCTGGCGTTTCGAATTTTTTTGTCGCTACGATGTTTAGCGATCAGGTTAATGCTTTTTTTTTATTGATAGATCGGGCAATTCTGAACGCAGCAAAACCAAATATGTGTAGGTTTGATTTTGTTTTTATTGATTTATTTTGATTGGGGCGAAAGGGGGGTGATTTAAACTTTTATATTTTTTTTATTTTTTTCAAATTTTTTTGAACTTTTTTTTTTTTACTTTTGCCATGCTTCAATAGCCTCCATGGGAGGCTAGAAGCAGGCACAGCACGATCGGCTCTGGTACATAGCAGCGATCTGCTGTTCGCTGCTATGTAGCAGAAAATCAGGTGTGCTGTGAGCGCCGACCACAGGGTGGCGCTCACAGCTGCCGGGGATCTGTAACCATAGAAGTCTCAAGGACCTCTATGGTTACAATACTGAAGCATCGCCGACCTCCGATCATGTGACGGGGGTCGGCGATGCCGTCGTTTCCGGCCGCCCGGTCGGATGCGGTAGTTAAATGCCGCTGTCTGCGTTTGACAGCGGCATTTAACTAGTTAATAGGCGCGGGCAGATCGCGATTCTGCCCGCGGCTATTGCGGGCACATATCAGCTGCTCAAAACAGCTGATATGTTTTGACGTACTATCCCGTCCGAGGTCAGAAAGGGGTAAAGAAATGAAGACTGCAATGTTATTAACTAAAGTTAACCACTAATGGATGTAGAAAAAATGTTTTATTTCTTCTATTTCTCCTATGAAACACTTAGATTATATTCACATTGTGTTGATGCTCTGGGGAATTAAATTTGAATACTCGAAAAAAAAACAACAAAAAAAAAAAACTATTCAGATGTGATCTCTGGCTTATGACTTTCTTTTATTAAACCAACTTAAATCCAAAAGAGGAAACCTAGGACTTCATTTGACTTGATTTCAATTGGTGTGCATATTATTTTGTGGTTAGCCAAGGAAAACATTGTAGACTATGCTTTTGTGTAATGTAAAAATGATGAATGCTGATTGGTACAGGGGAAATTGTTACGCATGTTCTGACACTGCCCCTAAATTGGTCCACTTTTGGGACAGTATTAAACAAATATGAGGTACTATTTATTTATACCTTTTGAAATTATTAGTAGCATGCTAGGTTCTTATGTCTATGTTCTGATGTTCTCCCAGGCTAATGACTGTTGTAGCTGTTTTGCTCTGACCCAAAGTCAGATTACGGGATCATCAGTGAGGCCAAATTGAGAGACCAGGCCCATCAAAATAACAAGAGCTCAGAGAAAAGAAGGCACACTTGTTATGAGCAAATCAATTCTGTTTATTTCCTGTGAATATTTCATCCTATACCAGCTACAGACAATGTAATTCTCATTTAGAAATCTCCACCCGCCGCCCCCTTCTGTAAACATGTCATTATAACTTTGATTTATCATGTACCCATAACACAGTTTTTGCAGAATCTCAAAACATTGTATGTGAGATAAGATCCATTATGAAAACCTTAAATATGAGACTAGTTCATACTAAACAAATGTAGAATAGAGAGGAAAAACATTAACCCTTCTATTTCAGTACTGAAAGAATGTTGCTGTATAGACAATTGATTGCTTGGAATTAGAAATGGATAAATGCCTCCTCAGTCTGATACTGGTTAGAAAATGATAGCCAGTGTTTGTGTTTGCGGAATGAACACTGCAAGATTAATGATTTACAGCACAACAGTTTTTCCCCCTTTTATTCTACCATTATTTTCCTTCTCCTTCGTTTCTTCTTCTTCTTGTTCAGGCTGGATTGGGCGGTGACTGGGTTTAGGATACCTTGGGGTGTAACAGTCAGTGCAGGGGTTGTATACAGTCAGTGGTCTAACTTGAAGTTTCTGGTTTCCATTGCAAAAACTCCAACCTCAACTATCACAGGTCTTTAATAGTAATGGTCATTTTATATGGGCTAAAGGGACCTTTTGGGCGCCTCCAAGCTCCAGGGCCCAGGTGCAATTGCAAGCCCTGCACCCCCTAAAATGACTCCCCTTATTGTAGTTGCACATGGATGCTGGAGCCCAGGGAAACCCAAAAGATAACTTTGGGCCATGTAAAAAGACCAGTACTAAATACCGATGAGAAATGGCGGTTCTGTTGGAAATTTTGCAGAGGTATCCGCACTCTACAAGGTATGTCACTGATACTGAATGTATTGTTTCACTGATTGATGATGCTCTTGTGAAAATTTTGCACCATTTGAAGGTGTTTTGAGTAAAAAAAACCTGCCAAAAACAACTTTATGAATCGTCCGTTTATCTCTCGAAAATGACCATTTCCCTGCTTTTGTGATGTAGTGTTTGGATTATTATATTAAAGGGGTTAAGGAACTCAGGATGTTTCTATCAGAAAGCAGCCATGTTTTCTATTCCATCCCCTTTAATATAATAATCATATCAGTACTCATACTGAATAAAACTGTCTGTACAGAATCCTAATGCGTAGGTTTCTCTTTTGTGTGTACACATTTTACTTTGGGGTATCGCCTTGAAGATGTAGTGTCAGCAGATGGTAACTTGTAGGGGTTCCACATTTTTAGTTATTTAGGACTTTAGAAAACTGTGATTTTATCCAATGTGTGATTGGAACAGATGTGAACGTATCAGGGTTCCTCTTCTTGGCAAAGAATAAAAAATGTCATGATTTGCTGTACAGTGTGACTTTACTTTCCATAGATTTGTCTACAAAGAACTTTTGAGGCAGAATTTGCCCTGCAGCTCTGAGCTATTATAACAGGGAGTTAATGCTTTATTCTGTATTAATCCCATTAAACTCCTTTAATATTAGAGCATGTGTTGCTTTATAGCATTAACTAGTGTCTTGCACTTAACTGTATTTCCGCAGTTTATGACACCGCTTACGGCATTAACAAACAGCTGTTTGAATTAAATGAGCACTTAAGGACCCTGTTCATTAACTCAAAAGTTTCATGTGATCTTAATTCTTTCATTCCAGTTCCATGTTTGCCTCACAGAATTATGTATTAATATATGTGTCGGCCACTTGTGGTTCGTCATTTGCATCTTGTATACCTATTATATTAAATTAGTGTTTGAGATGCTCTTGCTTCTGCTCTAGAAGAAGACGCTTTTCGAGCTGCCTATGATCGCAACTAGATCGTTTTACTCCTAATGAAAAAGACAAGATTAAACACTTGCGCTACAGCTGTTCACGATTTACACTGGCAAACATTGCGTCCTTATAGATATTACATTAGTTTTATAACTTCTTTATGCAGATTGACTTAATATAAATTTTAGCTTCTATTATTTTAAAAGACACAGGATTTCTCCATTGTTATCTATCTGAAGATTTTCCCTAGGCAATTTTTATTTATTGTGTTTATATTGTCTTACAATTGAGCCAAAGTTTATAGATTATGTTTGAGGTTGTGATAAAGTCATCTGCAGCCCTCCCTTAATAATTGTTTTTGCTCCCATTTTTCATGAGCTGAACTCAAAGATTTAAGATTTTTTCTATACACAAAAGGCCTTTTTCTCTCAAATATTGTTCATAAATTTGTCTAAGCCCATTTCACAAGTCTGTTTATTTCTGATACTGTAAAAAAACGGTACCAAAGATGTCCGTGTGTGTAATACTTGCGGCACACGTATGGTAACCGTGTGCTGCCCGTATGCTGCATCAGTACCACAGGGACGGCCGCCAGGGAAGAAGTGTTACAGTAAACACTGTTCCCTGGTGGCTGGTGCTTTAGCCGGCTCTCATCATTCTCCCCTGCTCTGCCGGTGATTAGCGCGAGCAGAGGAGAATGATGAGAATTATAATGAAGTCTGAGCGATGACAGTAAGTGGGGGCTTTTGGGACTCTTACTCCCATCATCCAACACCTGCTGCTGCTAATATCAGTGACAGCCGCCACCTGTGATCTAATGAAATAAATGAAAAACCTGACGTGGGTCCCCCTATTTTCTTGAACCAACCAGGCAAAACTCACAGCTGGGGGCTTCAACCCTCAGCTGTGAGCTTCAGCAACGTTGGTTATCAAGAATAAAGGTGTCCCCATGCTGTTTTTTTAATTATTTAAATAAATAATTACAAAAAAATGGCATAAGGTCCCCCTCATTTTTGACAACCAGACTTCCTAAAGTTCACAGCTGGAGGCTGGTATTCTCAGACTGGTAAGGGGCATTGGATATTGCCCCCCCAGCCTAAAAACTGCAGCCCGCAGCTGTCCAGAAAAGGCGCATCTATTAGATGCACCTTTTATGGCGCTTTGTCTGTCTCTTCCCACTTGCCCTGTAGTGGTGGCAATTGGGGTTAATATTTGTGGGGTTGATGTCACATCTGTAATGTCAAGTGACATCAAGCCCATGGTAAACTAATGGAGAGGTGTCTATAAGACACCTCTCCATTACTAATCCTATAGTTACATGTTAAATAAAGACACAGGCAGAATAAAATCCTTTATTTGAAAAAATTACACAGACTCCTTTAATATTCTAAATTTAACCATACTTACTGCAACACCTAATTCCCCGAAGTCCCTGATCTCCTGCAATAAAAATAAAATAAAAAAACAGCAACAACATACCATACCTGTCAGAGTGGCAAGAAGAAAGCCATTTCTCAAAGATATCCATTAAAAGTGTTTAAAGTTTGCAACAAGCCACCTGGGAGACACACCAAACATGTGGAAGAAGGTGCTCTGGTCAGATGAAACCAAAATCAAACTTTTTGGCAACAATACCAAAGATATGTTTGCCATAAAGGCAACACAGCTCATCACTCTGAACACACCATCCCCACTGTCAAACATGGTGGTGGCAGCATCATGGTTTGGGCCTGCTTTTCTTCAGCAGGGACAGGGAAGATGGTTAAAATTGATGATCTGGTGAATGAGATGCTGAGAGCGCAGGATCATTCACCAGGGGTGACATCGAGGCCGGGCTGAACTGTGGCAACCTCAGGACTGATGGAAAATGCCAGTGATGATGTCACCGCTGGTGAATGATGCTGTGCTTCTGTGTGATGATGGCATATCTAGCACTTCAGAATCTTTTTATGGGAGCTTCCTCTAAATTCCAGCAGAATTGACATGTGTATGCTAGTGGTTTGTTATCACTTTTCAAAAACCTTTTCCAGCGGTAATACACATTAACACTGACATCCAAGCAAACCCATTTTGAATTTCTCACCATGATCTGAGTCACTGAGGCCCTGTTGGGAATGCAGCCTCCCTGACAGCCGGTAACCATGATATTGTCACCGATGGTCAATGGTCATTCACCAGTGGTTCTCAGCCTGGACGGTCGCATCTTGGCACCATCCACGTTGAAAGCTATTCATCCCCCAGACATGGATTACGGCGTGGGACAGAACAAAGGACAAGTGAGAGATTTTATTGTTTTTTTCATTTTAGTTATATTACATGAGACGATCGATTCAGTGGAATTAGGGGTTAGGTGAGTGTAACTGTGTTTCCTATTTTTAAATAAAAATGGAAAACTGTGTTTTGTTTTATTTCTAATAAAATACTTTATTCTGGCTGTGTCTTTATTTACCATATAAGTATAGGATTAGTAATGGATATGTGTCTTATAGACGTCTCTCCATTACTAAGCCGTGGACTTGATGTCACCTGACAATACAAAGGTGACATCTACCCCACAAATATGAACCCCACTTGCCACGGCTTCAGGGCAAGTGGGAAGAGCCGGGCAAAGCGTCAGAATTGGCGTATCTAATAGATGTGCCTTTTCTGGGTAGCTGAGGGCTACTATTTTTAGGCTGGGGTTCAATATCCATGGACCCTTACCAGTCTGAGAATACCAGCCACCAACAGTCTGCTTTAGCAAGGCTTGTTGTCGAAAATGGGGGGGAACCCACTCCGTTTTTTTTTATAATTTAAATAATTTAAAAAAAAACAGCTGACAGCTGGGGGTTGCAGCTCCCAGCTGTCAGTTTTGCCTGGCTGGTTAAAAAACGTACAGGGTAACCCACACTTTTTTTTTATTCATTTATTTATTTATAGCACAGGCAGTGGGTGAGGAATACTCCCATCAGCTGCCGCCTGCTGTCACTGTTATTAGCGGCAGCAGGTGTATGCTGATGGGAGTAATAGTTCCATCAGCCGTCGCTTGCTGTCATTGTTCTTACTTGAACATAACTCTCTTCATTCTCCACTGCTCGTGCTGCCGTCTTCAGCACTCAGCACTGGGGAACAGAGCTTACTGTACTTCTTCCCTGGCGTTGGTATATGTCACACGGATGACATCCATGTGTGTCATCTGTGTCATCTGTGTGCATGTGTGAGGGACGTTTTGCGGCCTTGCTGACAGTAAATAACGGACATGTCAGCATGTTTTGCCCACGGACACATGGTCCTTGGAAACACACTGAAATGTGCACAGTGTGTAGGTGTCTACAGTATGTGTGAAAACTGTCACCACACGTACCAGAGACAAGGACCTGTGAAAGAGGCTTTAGACACATTCAAACAGCTGTATGACTGCCCAAAAAAAGTTTTAGCTCTTTCTTCATTACACATGATAAGATTCAATTCTGTTTTTGGCTTTAAACTTATCTTCCATTGCTTCTATTAGGCTACTTTCACACTAGCGTCGTACGACGCACATCGCAATGCGACGTTGCGACGTACCGACGCATACTGTGCAAGCGCCGCACAACGGGGGCAGCGGATGCGTTGAAAAACTGCATCCGCTGCCCCATTGTGAGGTGCGGGGAGGCGGAGGCGGAGTTCCGGCAGCGCATGACCGGTCGGAAATGCTGGACACGACGCACCAAAAAACGTTACATGCAACGTTTTTTTGTGCCGACGGTCCGATGCAACCGTCGCATGACGGTTGCGACGTGTGGCAATGCGTCGCACTGCTTCGCTAATGCAAGTCTATGGAGAAAAAACGCATCCTGCAAGCACTTTTGCAGGATGCATTTTTTCTACAAAACGACGCATAGCGACGTGCAGTGCACGACGCTAGTGTGAAAGTAGCCTTAGACTGAAACTTTCCGCAGCCTCCCATCAGGAACATTTTTTAAATAGTTAGTTTGCGATTGGATCGCCCCCAGGCGCAGGGCAGTGGGGTACTCGGTACCGGGTCCCTCTGTCTCGGTTCTGGGGATGTCACGGTGGCCCGACCCGGTCCGTGGCCCTGCTGAGGGGCGCCCAATTAAAGGATGTAGTTTGTCAAGTGTTCGTGACACCACCTGTGGTGTTCGGTCAGGGTGACCGACGCTGCTTAGGGGTCCGCTGGGGTGATGTTATGGCAACTAGATGGAATACCTTCCCACAGGTGAAGTATGTCCCCAGGGCTTCCCAGTAAGGTAAATGATGATGGTGTAGGTCACAGTAAATAACGAGGACACAGGGTTGCAGTCTCTTTACCTTTTACTGTAGACTTCAGCGTCCACCATCCAGAGCACTGCTAACAGGGCTGGCTGAATCCGGCCGGTCTGAAGGCACATCCAGAGTTCCCTTTGCAGGTGGAAATCAGTAGCCTTCCTACTAGCGCCTGTGTGTTGTAGTACTTCCCTGCTGAGCACCATGGGATAGTCCTCACAACTGTCGTGTATGTTTCTGATATTCTCTCTCCGTCCCCCAGATGGTATGGATAGGACGACCCGTATGACGGGGTAGGCCTGGAGCTATTTTATAGGGACCCTAGAGATGCCCCTCTCCCACAATTTGCCTCCGTTGTCTTCATTAGGTATTAAGGTTGGGCAGCCAACTTGGAATTAACTGTCCTGCCGTGGTTTGAAGTAATGCGTAGAGCCTATTACTCCCTCAGTGTTCCGGCCACCGGCTACGCGCCTCAGAAGGATGTTGCCGGTCTTAAGGCAAGACTCCTCCTGGTATTATCTCCTTGTGCTGTGATCTCGTTTCTCACTTCTCCACAATATACTTCGCTTCTTGTCCTTTCTTATTTCTTAGGATGCTGCCGCAATGAGGTGCAGGCGCAGCTCCGTAACGTTCTAGCTCTTGCTATGTCTCTGTCAGGATCCCACCTCTGACAGGGTCCTCTGTCTACAGCTCCGATGTTCCTCCTTCTCCTCCTCCTTCTCCCTCTGTCTGCCTGACAGGTCTTCTCTGGGTCTCACCCAGGCAGCTTTCTGACTAACTTCCTATCCAACCCCCAGTTTTACCCGAGTGTGAGGAGTGGCCTAATAGATAGAACCTTTTGCTCCCCCTGGTGGCCGGAGTGTGAAGTGTAGTGTGTGACTGTGATACCTGGTCAGGTGAACTCCTTTAGTACCATCAGACGTACCATCACTCCCCCTGGTGGAAGAGCGACAATACTGCAACGACCAGGACTCTGGGGCGCTGCACGATCAACAGGCAAAATAGAGCTCTTTGATTTCTAGATTTTTTTTTTTGCGATATTAGCTCACATTATACCACCATATTGTGCAAAGATAATAAAGCCCATATAAAACTACTTATATTTTCCATATCATGTGCCATAAATACAATAAATGAGGGTATGTGTACAAATGATTCAGAAAAAAAGTATGTGGCACTCACCTTGGCAGCTTGAATGAAAAGTCCTTTATTTCATGACTTTCATCTTAGATGGTAAGGTGCAGAGGGGTACGGGGAAAGATGAAAGAGGACAACGGCCGTTTCACGTTACCACGCTTCAATGGGTCCAGGTGAATCACTGAATTATTTATATCTACATGTTGATATATGCTGAGCACCTAGGCTCCATAATCCGGCTCAATTCCTCCATACAAAGGATTGCATGTTTTAACACTGGTGCCGCTATACACTTTCCTCTGTGACTTAGAGGCTATGTCTACACCTGCGTCAGAGGCTCCCTCTCAGAGACCTACATTTTTTACAGAAAAGAATGAGTTGCATGCAACCCATCAACAGAAACACCGTGGCAGAACCCAACGGACCACATTATAAGCCAGTGAGGCCCACCTGGTGCTGCCACTGTCTCTTGATGCTCCGAGTGCTGATTTGTGGCTTGTATTTAACGTGGAAACTATGATACAGATGTGACTAGAGCCCAATGCTCAGCATGCTGCCATATGGTTCCCATATAATTCTACAAATTAGTCCCCAAGTAATACCACAACATGCTGCTACATAGGACTGGATATTTATAGGTTGCTTTTTGGGTTCCATTTTTTGCAAGTTTACCCAGAAATGATGCTCTGGGTTTTTTACAAGGAAACTGTAAATTATTGACTGTAAATCTTGTCCTGTAAACAGAGGCATAGCTAAGGGTTCAGCCGGGGGGGGGGGGGGGCGAGACACCTCTGAGTGGGCCCCCAAAACTGAGTAACAGTGTGCAGTTGCAGCTCATCAGTAGTCATTGGTTGGCTGCAGAGCTCCCATGACATCCAATTAACAAAAACATCACAGGAAAAAGCAGCCATATTTTAAAACACCAGGTCAGATTACCAATGTACTAGCAGGATGCACAGGTGCAAAATATTGAAGAAACAACCACTCACACGCCGATCGTTCATAGAGAGGGTGGTTGCTTAATATTATAAATGCACATAAATAAGACTTGCATAGAGTGCCAGTCATACACAGGTAGTGCACAGTGTCTGGTTTCAGCCTATTAGTGACCCCATATTATTAGAGCAGGTGGGCTGCCCAGCACTACATCAGACAGACATGTGACCACATGTATGCTATATGTATGTGCTGACTAGACTCTTTTGTCATCTCTCTATTCTCTTCTATTGAGAGAAGCCAAATGTATCTACAGTAGTCGACGCATGCACATAGCAAACATGTGGTCACATAACCACACTGATGATATTGGGGACTCGTGACAGCAGGTGCACCGCACGCTATCATGGTTTGCCAGTCTGCAGTCATATATAGTGACTGTAGATTGTTATTCCAAACCCGCACAACCCCTTTAATAACTTTTTACAAATAATAAGCTGCTTATTATGAAATTATTAAAGGGATTGTCTAAGTTCTAAAGCAATGGTTACCATCCACCTCTCGTGTCTCCCCTTTTCCTCATAGTTTGTAAGCTTGCGAGCAGGGCCCTCATTCCTCCTGGTATCTGTTTTGAACTGTGATTTCTGTTATGCTGTAATGTCTATTGTCTGTACAAGTCCCCTCTATAATTTGTAAAGCGCTGCGGAATATGTTGGCGCGATATAAATAAAATTATTATTATTTATTAGTTCTATGCTACAAGTCTGCAGTGACTCTACGTGATTGCAGACTTGTGAATCCTCACATTGCATGCACAGCACACTGTCAGGAGTCTCCGGTGTGGGAATTTGGCTGTCATGTAACCTCAAGTATTCTATTTGCATACAATTGGCCACACTCTGACTAGACTGTTTCTGGTCTTGCTAAATACACTTTTATTGAGTGAGGCCGCACAGTTAGAACATGGCCAGGAGTATGCGAATCGCTTACTTGTTGATATGGGCAATGGCGAATTCTCAGTGTGCGCGATGTGAAGATTCACAATTTTGCAGCCACATAGGAGTAACTGCAGACTTGTACAATTAGATCAGACAATCCCTTTAAATAAAGTGCAGCTTGTGCCATGGTTATTGTATGGGGGCTTGTTATACTAACAGGCTGGGGCTTATTATAAGACCTAAGCTGTAAATATAATAAGCCCCCTACCTCCACCCTCCCCAGACAACAACTACTAGATAAAATTGCATTGCATATAATCCAAGAAATGGAATACAAGGCCCCTACAGCGCCACCCATCTTCACTACCCTAATTTAGCTCTCCCTCTTCCCCCACATTCACCCCACTCCCACAGTAACATACTAACATCATATGCTGTAATTTAATTAAAAGAACAAACATTTTGTTCCACAGCAGCAGCCCTTACATTTATGAAAGTGTCCATCCGTGATAGGTTCCAGTTTGTCCAGGCCAGGCACTGCCTTGGCCTACTGGCACAACCTAAGCTGCAGCTGCTCATTAGGACCCGGAGTCCAGCGTGGACCAATCGGAGCACCCCTGGGGTGGAGCTAACCGCAGCGCTGCCATCCTGACCTGTCAGAGACTATCAGGTTAGCAGCGCTCCAGCCCGCACCGTGCGCTGCAGTGATACTCTGCTATTGGCTGCTGTGCAGCGTGCAGAGTCTCCACTCAGATGGAGCGTGACGCCATGTAACTGACACATCAGAGAGCTGCAGCCACTTAATACTTAATAACTGAAGAGGCCGCGGCTCAGGGTGGGCCCCTCCATCATGTGACGCATCCCGGGGCGACGCCACAGCTTACCACCCTGTCTCTGAAACATCAGAGAGCTGCGGCCGCTTATTGCTTAATGACTGAAGCGGCCGCGGCTACGAGTGGGCCCCTCCATGTGACGTGGCCTGGGGCGATGGCCCCCTCTGCCCCCCTGATAGCTACGCTACTGCTTGTAAATTATTCACTGCTACTTTTAAAAAATGGATTGCATATGGAAGACAAGAGAGAAAAAAAGAGTCTACGTTTTCTGGATGAAATACTGATTTTTTTTATGCACTCGTGTCAACCTGGCCGAAAGGTGGAAAACGTTCTGAAATAATTTTACTTGGTATGATTTTTTTTACATTCCAAAAATCTTGCATTTTAACAAAGGTGTGTAGATTTGTTATATTATTATTATAGCGCTATTTATTCCATGATGCTTTACAATAATCTTGAACAATAGCAGTCACAGCTGGTACAAGACGAGAGAGGACCCTGCCCGCGAAGGCTCACAATCTACAAGGGATGGGTGAGAATACAGTAGGTGAGGATAGAGCTGGTCGTGCAGCGGTTTGGTGGTTTGAGGGTTACTGCAGGTTGTAGGCTTGTCGGAAGAGGTGGGTCTTCAGGTTCTTTTTGAAGGTTTCGATGGTAGACGAGAGTCTGATATGTTGTGGTAGAGAGTTCCCACAGTAGGGGGGATGCGCGGGGGAAATCTTGTATGCGATTGTGGGAAGAGGAGATAAGAGGGGAGTAGAGAAGGAGATCTTGTGAGGATCGGAGGTTGCGTGTAGGTAAGTACCGGGAGATGAGGTCACAGATGTATGGAGGAGACAGCCTGTGGATATCCATTGTCTATAACTCCATTCACAGAAAGCAGACAACTATGCATTTGGCTGAGAATCTGAATTGCACTCCATGGTCTATATTACCTATAAAATATAGCACCACCATATTCAATAGAACTGAACATAGAATATATTAATTCTCATTAGTACTTACCTACCAAGTGGAACCAAATGTCTATTTATTTACCTGGACTCTTAAATCATGTTCACATGTAATTGTACTGTAGTTTTTGCTTCATGTTGCTTGCTTCTGAAATCACAATAAAAATACCTACTGTAATTTTATTCACACTTTTCGAAAAATGCTGCAAAAGCAATGTGCCACAGCATTGTATGTACATGATCTTATGAAAATTCAGTTTAATCTACTGAGGCTCTGAGACTATTCCCTGACATATACTCAGTGCTCATAGGTCCCCATGAAAATAGCTCATGCTGAGCAGATTTATAATGTACATCACCAAATCTTTTTTGATGAAGCACTTTTTGTCCCTGTACTGTATGTTGTACGTTGGCATACGGTAAACGCAGAGCTCCTCACATGTATCTCTGAAGTGCATGGAAAACAAGATGTGAACTGAGCTCAGCTTGCTACAACACCTACAGTATCTTTTATGTTGGTGACCCCTTTTTAAAGCTGCTTTGTCACTTATCAATGGGACATCATCAGCTCTTCTTTCCTCCAGATGCAGAAGAGCTTAATATACTAAAGAAAACCTTTAGTTACTGTTTATTTCTTTTCTTGAGCCATTTTTCTGATGTTTTTTGTAGCTGACCTGCTCCAAAAGACTCCTCAAAAAGCATTGTGTGCACATTTACTAAATCTCCCGTTTCTAAATATTGAAATGATTTCTTATATTTTACATACTAAGGCTCATATAGCAGTAGCACCAAACATACGCAATTTCCTCATGTATACTAGAGCTCATCTCTAAGTCTATGTAGAAGCAATGCAAATTTCCATGTGGCAGGTCCATAGAACATTTTTCCATCTGATATCATGTGTAATTCTGTGAAACTTCACTATAGAAATTTGGGGGGGGCACATGGCACTATAAAAAATTGTCAGTGAGCCTGATGGTTTCTACCCTGGCTCCAGTTTATTATTAAACAGCAAACTGCGTTGTATTCACCTTCTTCGGGTCCATTGGCAAGTGTACGCCAGGTGCCAGCCATTGACTGCAGAGTTGATGTCACATAGACAGCACAGTGGCCAGTCAGTGAGCTCAGCGGCTTTACCAGTATAGTCATATACGCTGTGCTATGTGAAATCAGTGGTGCGATCAATGAGAGGCAGTGGTGGAGACACGTCTGTGGACCCAGGGACGATATGTGCAAAGCAGTTTGTTGTTTTATAACCAGTTGCAGCCAGAGTAGAAATTTAATTGAAAGGGAACAACCCTTAACTATGATGCCCATGTGTGATTTTAATAAATGTGTGTAGCTTTAATAAAAAGTACAGATGCATCAATGTGCCCCACATTTACAAAATGCTGTTATTCTTTTGTCCAGGATTAGATACATTAGACAAATTTGTAGAAGCAATGTTGCAAGAAAGAAAATAAGGGTAGCATGGTGGCTCGGTGGTTAGCATTGTTGACTTGAAATTCTCGGGTCTTGACTTCCAACACAACCAAAATAGAAACAAAATCAGCATATACCCTTGCTGCAAGTAAATAAATAGTAATAATACTTGTACATATACATAATGTAGGGTACTTAATAAACACTGTTTTTGATCAAAAAAGCTTTAAAGCCATCCTACTGCGACAAGGTGTACCCCTGTTGATCCACTCCTATCCTCTAGTATTAAATCCTCACCTTATTTCTCTCTTAGGTTTAGTCTGTTAAATGACCACAGTGTGAGCATGCTCTTATACATTGAATGTATACCAACTTATTCTCCGGCTCATTTTTTTGGTTTTACTGTATTTTTTTGGAACTTTGTACAAATAGTGGCGTGGTTCCCTTTTTTGAGCTAGGCATTTCATGTATATTGTTTTCCATTGATTGGGTATCTGACCAGTTGGACCTCAATCTTTCTCTTCTCCCATCTACACTGAGGTCATCTGACACAAGGTAAAGTTTAAATACTAGAGGATAGGAAGCTCCCGATTAGGTTACATCTGTCACGGTGGGATGGCTTTTACCCTTTTTTGATCAAAGTACCCTATGTTATTTATATGTGCTATTGCTTTTTACTTACATACAGCAGGGTATATATGCTCATTTTGTTTCTCTCTTAGCTTTTGTCTGTTAAATGGCCACAGTGTCTTATACGTTGCATGTTTGCCAGCTTATGCTCCGGATCATTTATTTGGTTTTCCAATCCAACCAGCAATAACATCTGCATTGAGTGTTTGTACCCCAATACTGAATTTGTTTTTTTTATCCCAAATGGTGCAGACTTATAGGGAATAAGGGAATAAGATGATGTTATATAGGCAACAGAAGTGTATAAAATTTGTGTGGAGCGCACAGCCCTAACGACAGCACCAATTCTTGCTGACAACACTTTTCGTACATGTGCCGTTCCCGCTGTGTTATGATCTGGTCCCTAAGCGCTGATTTCTAGCCAACCCAACACTGATAATAGTACCCCAGAAAAGATTCCCTTCACTTGGTTGCACGCTGGGTAATGGTAATCTCCAGCTCCTGCTATAAAACCATGGAGCACAGTAGTTTGTTGGAGGTTAGTAGCACTTGTTAATTTGATCAAGGCTGAAGTTTACGGAGGATAAAGTAAACAATGCAAACTGCAGACACCATCAGTTTCCTCTGGTCAGTGAAGTGTGGTCTGTTCCATTTACACTTCACAACAACATCTGATGGGCTTTGTCAGTGCTGCACAGAGTAATTAAACCTGAAATCAATAGCAGGCATTTGTCATGTTTACAGCCGCTCTTTCTGCTGGGTTAAACTCATCAGTTTAGTGCAGTTCTGTTTTACTGCTGGGACACGCTCCATTATTTCTTCAGGTACAGTTGAGATATTCAGTTACAGTACATGTCCAATAGTTTGAATACGTCAGTAAGATTAAAAGAGGCAGGAAAAAAAATGAACATTTTTATTTAATTTATTCTGTACATTCCCAGAGTTCAGTTCACATTTTTCTTCCCTCTTACTCTTATCAAAATATGAATGCTTTTTCTTAATATATTCCCATGCTCACCTCTAGACTTCTTGAAGGTGAGCGGAGGACACAGACTGGTGCCTGTCATTCAGTCTATATTTTATCCTACAAGCTGCTTGTTTAGTTTGTTCTTAGTCTATTGAGCCCTTGAAGAATGGTCTAAATTATAGAAGCTGGTGTAATTCTTTAAACCAACTAAACAGATTATTCGCCATCTACATATTACGCTGTTCTGCACAGAGTATTTAAAAGGTGGATTTCTTTAAGGAAAAACTCTTTGACTTGATTTGAAAAGAAGATTACTTGCAACACCAGTCACAGGGCATCCATGTAGATATCAGAGCAGTTCACAATAATTTGGTACTTTTTGTTAACATGGGGATTTATTTTTTAGGAACAGAATTTACTACAATAAATTCAACAGTTTAAAATGTTCTGAGAGATGCTTTATATATATTATTATTATTATTATTATTATTATTATTATTATTTATTGTTATAGCGCCATTTATTCCATGGCGCTTTACAAGTGAGGAGGGGTATACATAATAAAAACAAGTACAATAATCTTGAACAATACAAGTCATAACTGGTACAGTAGGAGAGAGGACCCTGCCCGCGAAGGCTCACAATCTACAAGATATTAGGTATCTATTATATAACAGCTACATCTACACATTATCCTTCCTTGCCAACATTCCCAGACTCTGAGAATAGTTGGCAAATCTTCCAGACAAACCTAGAACCCAACCTGGAAACTCCCAGAAAGCAGTGCTCTTTAAAGGGAATCTGTCAGAGGGTTATGCTACTAAATTAGCATGAGGTAGGGGCTGAGACACAGATTTCAGAGATGTGTCCCTTATTAGGCTGTGTGCGGTTGTTTCCATACAGTAAAGGTTTTATCTCCCCGAGATTATCACTGTCTGGACTACAGCTCCTTTGAGCCCTGGTCTGGCCACACCCACTCTGCCAATAAGCTGCTTACTGTCAATAGACAATGCACGCAGAAAACTGAGGTGTGGGTGGGTACAGCTAAACTAAGTGATACATCATTGTAATCAGGGTCTCTTTTCCTACATTATGGTACTCTAAGGGGAGGTAGCAAAAAACTGGTGACAGATTCCCTTTAAAGTCACATTCCCACGATGAGCTTTTGGAGACTTTTTGATGTTGCAGATTTTTGGCACCGTTTCTACACCTATTAAATGAATAAGGTTACTTTATTTTCTTTTACATGCACTTTTATCGCATTTTTGATGCTGTGGTTTTTACCTCTTGTTTGTATGTCACGTTTTAAATAAAAGGTCTTAGAATCTACTCAAAAGTGAATATATAGAATCCAAGTATCAGATACTTTAAAATAATTTTATTAAATATAATTATTAAAAACTAGGAGAAACTGACAGCAAACATCTCAGTAAATATCATAGTACAAAAAGTGAATACATCATGAGGGCAGAGATCCCATAATATATACAAATATAACTAGCTAAATAAATAACCTCCAAAAAAAATATCCATATAAGGTGCAAATCTTATAGGCAGTCTATCACGACTGAGTAAAATGCATAAGTGGTATATAGAGGATATAAGTACCAGTATAATAGTGATCCGTGACTCCCAGGTTCTCCAGCTCCAACGTACGTTTCGCCACTGTGGCTTTTTCAAGGAGTTTTAAATAAAGCTATTTTGTTTTTAACACTTTCTGGTATTTGACGTTGACAAATCTTTATTCATACAGTCATGTGCAGATTTGATGCGTCTTTGATGCATTTCAGCAGTGGAAATTCACTAAAAACACATGCATATTTTACCTGCGGATTTTTCGCATCTAATGCAAGTCTATGAGAAAAATCTGCAATGGAGTTTTATACGCCACCAACACACAAGAAAAATTGACATGATTGATTTGAAACATGCACCGCAGGTCAGAGTACGCTCACTAACAACAAAGCACAGCAGGCATGATTTCTATAAATCACATCCACTTTTCTACAACTGTATGATGCTGCGTTTTTGATACAGTGAATATACGCAGTGCCAAGAATTCACCAAAAAGCTCAGCATGGGAACACAGCCTAAAGAACACAGACTAAAATACAGCCTCTAGATACATTCAGGGATGGGAAAAATGGGTGTGGACTGGAATTTCATGTTAAAGGGAACCTGTCACCCCCAAAATTGAGGGTGAGCTAAGCCCACCGGCATCAGGGGCTTATCTACAGCATTCTGTTACCCCTGTTCGTATAACCTTGTTAGTCTGGTTGATTTACTACGGTGCCCTACTACTCCCCTCTTCCCTGGGTGAGGGAAGGATACAGACTGAGGGTGGATTCATGAGCTAAGGCAAGGTACGTGGCCCGGCATCTTCACCTTCCGAAGTAACCTAACGAACAGGGTGAGCTAGGAAGTCCCCTAGCATTAGGGACAGAGAAGGACCCCCTGGTCCCAGGACACCCATCAACAGAGTTGTGACATTAGCTCTGACAAAAACCATTTTTGATCCATTATGGATCCAATTACTGCTCTTATAGCACCTGCAGCAACTCAGCCTGGAGGTGGCAGATTTACACACTGTCGTTTTGCTGCACCCTAACACATCAGGTTTGAGGATCATGACTCCCAGGAGCCCAAGATCACTTTGTCTGACAGGTTTTCTGAGGGGCATGACAAGTTTGTTGTTTTCAGGAAGGCCTGTAAGCTATACTTTAGGATACATCCTTATTCCTTAGAAGCCGAGGAGCAACAGGTGGGGATAATAATATCGCTCCTTTAGGGTGACCGCCAACCATGGGCACTTTATCTCGGCTCTGACTCCCATTCGCTCCAGATGGTGGAGAGATATTTTTTGTCGCTGGGTCATATATACGACAACCCCAACTGTGTCTTCCTGGTTGAGTCTACACTACGTCAGCTTCAGCAGGGAGACCGGCCGGCGGAGGAGAATTGCTCCGAGTGTCGGAAGTGGTCCATGCACACTAAGTGGAATGACACCGCACTCCGTAGGAAGTTCTATGAAGAGCTATCATTAAAGCTGAAGTATGCCTTAGCCCTGTATGACACTCCAGTTTCCCCTGAGGCAGCCATGTCTCTGGCTGTCCAGGTGGATCAACGTCTTCGCCAGAGACATAGGAAAACACCCCAATGTGCAGGAGATCCAGGGCCAAGGGAAATCTGGTCTGAGTCATCTGATTTGACGCACCCAACTGTATAAGTTCCTCACTCTGGAAAGCAGTCTGCTGTTCAGCACAGATGTTTTACATCTGACCTTCAAATACTTTTACAGACTTTGGCCTCTTTATAGGACAAGTCAAGCTGCAGTCTTGGCATCTTGTTCACTGTTATTTTCTTAATTGTACCTGTAGTTCCAGCTGGTCTAATGACATTTGGTGATGATATTATCACAACAAATGTCATTGTAGGTTATAAATAAAACTAGCGATAGAGAATCTATAACTGGTGGAGAAAAGTTGACTTCGACGTCTTTTTGCAACATATATAAGTATGTGCCAATGTAGCCTTACATGCAGTTTGACACGGCATTCTAGGCAATTAGCCATTGCAATTAATGCCCTTTTACTTGTGTTGTGTTGGACAGTCAATAATATACATTTTTGAGCTGAACAAAACATAATGTCATGGTACTACCTATTGTCACAGATTTACTGCTACAGAGAAGGGCCAGAAGACCATGGCTTCTGATTTCACATACGCCTGAACTGATTAGAAGCACTTCACCATCATATTAAGCAGTGCAAGTTTCCACTGCAGTACAGGGGTTATTCTGTTCAGTTGAGAGCCCCTGGAGCTTTCCTGCTTTGATGGTCTCAGTGTTGGCCACTCACCTCTGCTATATACACTCGACTCTGGCAATCAGCGATTGCCAGTGTTAGTTTCATACTACCTGGTTCTGGAGTTGGAGATTCCCTGTGCAAAGTCTCCTCTTAGGGTATGTGCACACGTCCGGATTTCTTGCAGAAATTTCCTGAAGAAAACCGGAAATTTTCTGCAAGAAATCTGCATTTTTTTTTTGTGTGTTTTTTTTCCGGTTTTTTTCGCGTTTTTTTTTTAGCATTCTGCAAGCGTAATTAGCTTGCAGAATGCTAAAGTTTTCCAAGCGATCTGTAGCATCGCTTGGAAAACTGACTGACAAGTTGGTCACACTTGTCAAACATAGTGTTTGACAAGTGTGACCAACTTTTTACTATAGATGCTGCTTATGCAGCATCTATAATAAAAGATAGAATGTTTAAAAAAAATAACAAAAAATGGTTATACTCACCCTCTGCAGACAGCCAATCTCCTCAGCGGCGTCCGTTCCTATAGATGCCGTTGTGGTTCAGGACCTTCAATGACGTCGCGGCTTGTGATTGGTCGCGTGAGTCACATGAGCGGTCACGCGACCAATCACAAGACAGCGACGTCATCACACATCTATAGGAACGGAAGAGAAAGCATGCACCGGAGAGGCGGGAACACTTCGGGGGCCATCAGAGGGCGAGTATATCACTATTTTTTATTTTAATTCTTTTTTTTTTACCAATTATATGGTGCCCAGTCCATGGAGGAGAGTCTCCTCTCCTCCACCCTGGGTACCAACCGCACATAATCTGCTTGCTTCCCGCATGGTGGGCATAGCCCTGTGCAGGAAGTAAGCAGATCAATGCACTCCTAGGAAAAAAATGCAACATTTGCACAAAAAATGCGGAATACCCTGTAAATAATAGGAGGCATATGTTAGCGTTTTTTTCGCGTTTTTATAGCGAAAAAACGCGAAAAAAACGTGAAAAATCCTGAACGTGTGCACATGGCCTTAAGCTTCTTTTTTGCAAGGTAAACATTCCCAGATCCTTTAACAGTTCCCAATAGGACATCCTAACTGGCCTGTAATTTCCTGGCTCCATCTTCTTCCCTTTTTTGAAGATAGGGACAACATTTACCCTTCTCAAATCTTCTGGGACTTCTCCTGTTCAAAGATTCTGGCTAGTGGTTCTGCAATTTCCTCGCTGATAGCTGCTATTGTGCAGGTGCCGATGGCGCTATCTTGGCAGAGGATTTTTTTCTCTACAAAGATGGTGCCGCTAGCGCCTGTGCAGTAGCAGCTAGTGGATCACCGATAGCTGCTACTGCGCATGTGCCGCCGTGCCATTTTCAAACTGATTTATTTTTTAAATGAATTTCAGGATAGCCTCAAACAAATGAATTATATACACAGCTGATAGCTGCTACTGCGCATGCTGCGCCATCTTGGAGGAGGACATTTTTTTTTCTCTAGCAAGATGGTGCCGCCGGTGCCTGCGCAATAGCAGCTATTGGATCACCAATAGCTGCTACTTCACAGGCGCGGCCGGCGCCATTTTTAAACAGATTTTTTTAGGAATTTCAGGATAACCTCAAACGAATTATATACACATTACATATGTAATCATGCTGTAGCGCAGGCACCACCGATGGTGCCTGCCTGCAGAAGGGTGTTTTTTTCCAAGATATATATAATATTCATTAAACTAGGGGGCAGGTCACTGAGGGATCGGTGACCTATCAGAAGCCATACACATGAATAACTAAGCAGAGCACCACATGAAGACTCCCACAGTTCGCATCGGAGCACAATCACATCATTATCTCAAAACTGAAAATAAAGAATAAACAACAACCGCAAGATGGATTTCCTCAACCAAGGAATCATTTTAATCAGTATAACTGCGCGGACCTGACAGTGTCTGTAGGTTACTGAGCACAATCCTGCTGTCAGGTTCCTGTTAAGTTGAAATAGTTAGCTTAACACTTTAGCTTTCTGTATTGCTTTTTTTCTTTTCTTCCTTGCAACTGCTCTAAAATAAGAAGATAAGTCCCACTGATTAACTGTCCTACTTATTGGGTTGAGAGCTTTTTAAAATAATTTTGTAGCTTGGTCCTATGCTTGGTACAATGACTTGAGTAACCAAGTGGATCGGTGTAGCTTACTAATGAATCATGTGCAGCATTAAGTGTAACAAGAGGAATGAAAAGAAGATTGTTGTTGTGCAAGCAGCATTCGAGTCTTATTATCTCATTATCTATCACATTCAATGTCTCTTGTCTAACTTATAAAATTACTATCTTATTGCATATGAACATCTTGTTTCATGAATAACACAAAATATTATCATAAGATCTAACCTTCTCATATATTTATGGATACAGTTTTAAGCTAGTATTTAATTTACATTTTTATAGGAGACAGTTGTATGTGTAAATGAATAGTGGGTTTGGATGGGGAGGAGAGTTTTTAATGAAAAGGATTTTTGGCAGAGAAGTGTATTGGTATGTGTCATGGGAATGACATCATGGCTTCTAGTCCCTTCCTCCAAAAGAACTGGAATATCACACCTCTCTATAAGCTATAGAAAAGCTCTGCCAGTGGGGGCTAACATTTACAAAACATTCATCACCTTATTTATTGTTGCGCACATTGCAAGATCTTTGTTATTAATATTTGAAAATTTTAGAAATAAACATTTCTCTCAGCACATAGAAGAATGAAACCGCAAAGCTGAAGAGAAGTGGTCAGCAGACATTCATGAAAGCCTAATGTGCAGGAGTGCACAACTTTCAGTAAGGAGGCCACATGCGGCGCTCTATGCGTTTCTGTACGGCCCTCAACTATCTCAACATGCCTGACAGTGTATGGTGACTGCTCGTATGTATTTCCATTTGAGGGAGTAAAGTTAGGTGGCACCATAAAGATGGGCAACTAGTAATGATGCTCTGTGTGGCCAAGTCTGTGACCAAGTCCCCATCTAGTTAAAGAGTCAATGAAGCAAAGAAGTGGAAATGCATAAATCCTTGTAGTTTATGGAAGAAGGGAAACACTCAATTGCATCAGCGTCTTACATAAACTACAGTGGAGAAAGTTGAATTCATGGTTTCTTCCTTTTTTGGAATGTGATCGTAAGAGAAGAGGACTTTCACCCTCCTGATAGGTGAAAACCCTAAAAATTGAATCAGCATTCATTACATATTTATGGTTTGATGTTTATTATGTTATTGTGGCCTATTGGGATGTTTGTATCTGAAGATATGCTTTCAAACCAAAAAAGGTTATGTGCCCCCATCTCCTTTTAGTGTTTGGGCTGCTTGTGTGTTCAATAGAGAAGAAGCCGGGTGGGTTTACTGGTGATTAGTTTAATACAAAGTAAATGAATATTAGGCTGCTGTATGTATTGAATTCATAAATAAATGTAAACAGGTGCCAAGTAGCCAAGTACCCTCTTTAACCTCTTCATGCATATGGACACAACTGTACATGGGGGGGTTGCCAACTTGACTTTTTTTTTTTTGGACAGCTTATCAAAAAATCAAGGACAGACAATATTTTTTATGGACACATTGGAACATCATAATAAAGTTTTAAAACATCTAAAAAATAAACATTCAAACTAACTCTCTTTTCTCTATTAAAAATAATAAATATAAATAAACATCAGTAAAAGTCCGATCTATCAAGATATACTGTAGAGGCATTAACCCGTAAGCAAGGGCAGAATTATAATAAATGCAGGGGTTGCAATTGCACCCGAGCCCCCTTGACACTAGGGGACCCAACAGTTCCATTTGGCAAATATGAAAACATTATTACTATTAACCTCTTCAAAACCTTTTACGTACTTGTATGTCAAAAATCATGTCCCTGCCTTTTCCGCATCTTTCACTGATTTAATCAGCCATTATGTGCCTTTACAGATGAGGGTGAAGCAAATGCCCTGCTATGTATAGCACAAGCGATCGGACGATCACAGCTTCAAGGGGGGCTATTAAATACAGTAAAAAATTAGAAAAAAATGTTTTAAAAAATGAAAAAAACCACACACAAAAGTTCAAATCTTTTGGCCCATTAAATATAAAACAATAAAAATAAATAAAAATACACATTTAACATTTGGTATCACTGCATTCTTTAAAGTCTGAGATATTAAAATATAAAATAAATCCAATCGTTAAATGGCATAACAAGAAAAAAGTAAATGACAAAATTAAGTTTTTTGGCCACCTCAACATTTGAATCAAGTGCAAAAAGAGGTGGTCAGAACATCATATTTACCCCAAAATGGTATTAGTAAAAACACCTGCTCATGGTGAAAAAATAAGCCTTCACCCATCCCCGTCCCCTGAAAAATGAAAGTTACAGGTCTTGGAAAATGGCGACATAAGCAAAATGTATTTTTCTTTCAAATTTCTGAATTTTTTTCACCACTTACATGAGAAAAAAACTATTTATAAAGCTACATATTTGGTATCTGCATACTCATACTGACATGAAGAATCGTATTGCCACGTCAGTTTCACCATATAGTGAGAACAGGAAAGAAAAAAAAACAATTGTGGAATTGCACTTCTTTTGCAATTTCAGCAAACTTGAATTTTTTTCCCGCTTTGCTGTGCATCACATGTGGATGACATAATTTAAAAGTTCAATTCATCTTGCAAAAAAGCGAGCTCTCATACAGCAATAGTGTGTGAATTTTTTTAACATTTGAATAAAAGAAAACATATGCAAGTTTGGTATCACCGTAATCATACTCGCCTGGAGAAATAGGTTTCTAGGTAATTTTTGCTGCATATTGAACGCTGCAAAAACAAAACCCGAAAAACACTGATGGAATTGCGCACTTGAAAGTGGTTAAGGTAGTCTGTGAAGGGACATTTTTGGGAAATATGCAGAAACTTTCTATCTTTAAGGTTATCCACCTTTAAATATATGTGTGTAGTCATTTTTCTACTGTGGAAAGTGCTTTTAAGTCTGTGTGACTTGTGAGAATGGTATTTGTAAAGTCCTGGGCACCATCCCTCTTGTTGATTGCTCATGGTTCAGAGGAGTCACTATTGATTCTTCATGCCTGAATGTAAGGTAGTTGGAATCAAATTCCAAGGTTTCTTCTTCCCAAGTCAGTATTTTTCAAATGAAGATTAATTCCAGGATTAATTGTAAATTTGTACAAAAGGAGAATATTTGTATGGTTCTAGGACATTACATATTTATAGGAATGTACAATTTGGATTGTCAGATCAGTCTCTTATTTAATAACTTGGGATTATAGGATCTTACATCGGAAAGGCGGATGCAGATAGAATTTTGGACTTTATCTAAATTATCTGCAATCATAAGTCTCCCTCATTGGACCAATAGGTATATTAAGGGTGTGTTCATGTGTTGTGAATTTTGTTGGGGAAAGTTCTGCAAATGTGTCATTCATCTGAAACAATCGCGTTCTGATGAATGGAAACTGACTTTCATCTGCAAAAACATTCACAACAAAATCTGTTGCTTGAGAAATTATCCTGAAGAAGCAATAGCCGGCGTTCATAGGAGATGATTTCTGCTATGTGTAGCACAAGCAATCGGATGACCACAGCTTCAAGTCTCCTAAGGAGACTATTGAAGCAAGTAAAAAAAAATGTTTTCAAAAATATAAAAAAAATGTATAAAAATTCAAATCACCCGCTATTGCCCCATTCAAAATGAAACAATAAAGAAAACAAGAATATACTTTTTGTATCGCTGCATTCAGAAATGTCTTTTCTATCAAAATACAAAATAAATTAATCTGATCGATAAGTGGCGTAATAAGAAACAAAAAAAACAATTTACGGGATTTTCGTCGCCGCACATTGTAATAAAATACATTAACATGTGATCTAAACATCGTATCTACCCCAAAATGGTATCAATAAAAATGTCAGCTCGGAGTGCAATTAATGAGCCATCAATCAGCCCCAGATCCCAAAAATGGAGACACTATGGGTCTTAGAAAATGGCAACTTTTTTTCTACCACTTAAAAAAGAACCTATACCTGTTTGTTATCGGCATACTCGTACAGATCTCGGTATTCATATTGGCAGCATACGAGGAGCAAAAAACAAAAACGGAAAATCGCAAGGTCATGGAAGGGTTAACCCTTTACAATTCTTCTGCAACAAGGAAAGTCAATCTGACCAACAATTAATTTCAAAATGTCTTTTGTACTTCACCTTTGCGGCATAAGTTTTGCAAAATTGCACTCTTGTGAAATTTACCAATTTCTAGACTTCATGTTGTAAGAATGTCCTTACCCAACATAAATTCTATGGTAAATCCTATTAATTTACTTATTTATATATTTTCACTACAGAAGGCCTTGGAGACAGCACTTAAGGAAAATGTTGCATTAGCCAAAGAGTATCAAACCCTCCAAACTGGCTATTTGGATGAAAAAGACAAGCTTATGGTCAACTACGAGAGCAGGATAAAAATGGAAGCAACGCAGAGAGATTATTTACAGGTAACATTAACAGAAACTGCTTCGTAAGATAATATTACATATACTTTTTTTATGGCTTTCCATTCTATACTGTTTTATGATATCTAGTGCTGCCTGTGCCATGATAAACTCTGCTTTTATATATCACCCAAGTTCTGTAGATAAACATTTTAGTAATGGAAAATATACCCAATGCATTTCTTAGTACCGCCTATCATGACATTATTGGATAGTTCTACCTGGTAGTCCTTTATTTCTTACTATTCAACAGGGGCAAATTCAGACAGGTCTGTGCATTGGAGCAATAAGACGCATATGCACTTACAAGTCAATTATGACATGATGCACTTATTTTACTTTGCAAAAGGGCTTCTATAATTTACAAAACATTTGGAGTTCATTTGAATAAATTAGTAGGAATTGATTTATAATATAAATTGTAATTCTAAAGTACAAAAGTATTAGGACTTGACCTAACAACCTCTGCCCTTTACATTTCCCAAATATAATAACTATGAAATTACTATATACAAACAAACTGCCCCACAGTATGCCGTTATACAGCAAATAAATAATACTGATTTGCTTTTCTGTGCTCTGTACTCAAGTGTTCCCATACTGTACTTAAATAATATGCCATACTAAACAAATCCTTTAGATCAGTTTGAATTAGCTGCTAAACAAACAGATATTTTGGATTATTTGACCAAATATAAGTACAAACATTAACCCCTTCATGACCGTGGGATTTTTCGTTTTTCCGTGTTTGTTTTTCACTCCCCTCCTTCCCAGAGCCATAACTTTTTTATTTTTCCGTCAATTTGGCCATGTGAGGGCTTATTTTTTGCGGGACAAGTTGTACGTTTGAACAACATCATTGGTTTTACCATGTCGTGTACTAGAAAATGGGAAAAAAATTCCAAGTGTGGTGAAATTGCAAAAAAAGTGCAATCCCACACTTGTTTTTTGCTTGGCTTTTTTGCTAGGTTCACTAAATGCTAAAACTGACCTGCCATTATGATTCTCCAGGTCAGTACGAGTTCATAGACACCTAATATGACTGTTATTTTTTACCTAAGTGGTGAAAAAAAATTCCAAACTTTGCTAAAAAAAAAAAAAATTGCGCCATTTTCCGATACTCGTAGCGTCTCCATTTTTCATGATCTGGGGTCGGTTGAGGGCTTATTTTTTGCGTGCTGAGCTGGCGTTTTTAATAATTCCAATTCGCTGCAGATACGTTCTTTTGATCGCCCGTTATTGCATTTTAATGCAATGTCGCGGCGACCCAAAAAATGTAATTCTGGCGTTTCGATTTTTTTTCTCGTTACACCGTTTAGCGATCAGGTTAATGCTTTTTTTTATTGATAGATCGGGCGATTCTGAACGTGGCGATACCAAATATGTGTAGGTTTGATTTTTTTTAATTGATTTATTTTGATTGGGGCGAAAGGGGGGTGATTTAAACTTTTATATTTTTTTTATTTTTTTCACATTTTTTTAAACTTTTTTTTTAACTTTTGCCATGCTTCAATAGCCTCCATGGGAGGCTAGAAGCAGGCACAGCACGATCGGCTCTGCTACATAGCAGCGATCTGCTGTTCGCTGCTATGTAGCAGAAAATCAGGTGTGCTGTGAGCGCCGACCACAGGGTGGCGCTCACAGCTACCGGCGATCAGTAACCATAGAGGTCTCAAGGACCTCTATGGTTACTGTCCTGACACATCGCTGACCCCCGATCATGTGACGGGGGTCGGCGATGCGCTCATATCCGGCCGCCCGGATATGCTTTACTCATCTCCAGTGGAGGAACTGTTCCAGCGGTGTCACCACTGGCTCTCCTGGGGCTCTCATGACATTTTTATGTCATGTAAGTCCTGCTGCCAATCACCGCCAGCTTCCCTGTCCCGCCTTCAGACGTAACTGACATCTGGAGGAAGGGAGAGCTGTGGCTGCTCTCATACTACCTCCAGATAATTTGTCTAATTTGTCCGAGGGAGAGTAAAGCAGCTGCTAATTGTCATGTCACATGATCACCGGGAGAGTCAGTGCCAACACCACTGGAAGGGCTCTTGTACCAGAATGAATATAGCTGATAATATTTTACTTGAAGGTAACATAGTGATTCCGCTACTCGGACAACCGCTTTAACCACATCGCGACACGTGCCATACATATAGGACCAAGTCAGAAGCGGCTCTAAGGAGAGGACTCACAGGGTGACCCGGCCCCACTCCCTGCAGGATATAGATGTGTGTTACAGCCAGGACCTGCAGAGCGCCACCCGCAATTTTAAACCTGTTGATTGCTACTGTCAATCTCTGAAAGCTGCATTTAACACTCGCCAGCATGAGGGCGTGTAATTCCATGCACCTATCCGTATCATCACAACTTGCCAAGGTGTTGCTCTGACAGCCAAAGATCTGTTGAAGATCTCTATGCTTGTCATTATGGAGTTCTTTTGAAAACCAGCCTGGGGCCAGATTTCAAATGTGACCATGATTTCTACTAGACACCGCAATGATGCAGCATCGTTGTATATACTATAAGGGATCAGAAGACGCAAGCTTCAAGTTCCCTTAGAGGCCTAACAAGAACAGAAGAAAAGTAAAAAAAAAGTTATAAAAAATTGACCCTGTCGTGAAGGGGGTAAAATAAAATGCTGACACTAAGAGCCAGATTCATATTTGCATTTCTGACAGATTTTTGGATGAATATCTCTCAACTACTGACTTTTTGATTTTCAAATAAATAATCAAACGATTTGCACCTGCTTTTTCCAAGTTGTCATTTGTGGTTTAGTTAGTTTTCTGATTTTTAAATCAGTGTGGCTTTTCCAGATGTTTTAGACAGATTGATAAAATGCAACTTTTTTAAAAAGGTTGCCAAATTTGGTGCAACTCAACTCCAGTCCACAAACCTCTTCCCTTCTCCACTACCCCAGAGTGATTTTATGTGCACCAGGTATTTTAGTGTTTTCAAAATGTATGACTTTTCCAACTGAAGAGTCGCAACTTAAAGACAGAAAAAAAAGAAAATGTTGGTGTCACAGGGTTACCGCAATGGAGCGGAGCCAGAAGACCGCAGCGTCTTAGAATACTTAGAATCGGCAAAACGTCTAACACCACGAAAGGCAAGATGGGCATTATTCTTTACCAGGTTAAAATTTGTTGTTACTTTTAGGCTGAGGAACAAAAATGTTGAGATGGATGCTTTCCTGTGGGAGGAGATAAGTGCAAACCAGTTCCTATTCTTCAAAAAGGGGTAGTGATGGCGTCTATATGCTCCAATCTGGAAAGAGAGGTTGTTGACGCTCAGGGGGATGCCCCTGCTACCTGTCCCCTTGGTAAACTGTTTGTTCCAGTCAATATCTGTCTTAGATTCCTCAGGGAACATCATGATACGGTGTTGGCTGAACACCCTGGGAATAAGGCCACCGCGGTTCTACTTACTCTGCGTTTTTGGCGGCCAGGTGCTCATAAGGATGTTCGGGAATATGTGGCTGCCTATAATGTCTGTGCGCATTCTAAGACCACTCATACTTATCCATCAGGGGCTCTCCAACCATTGGTTATTCCCAGCAGGCCTTGGACTCATTGGTCGGTCAATTTTATTATGGATCTACCCTTGTCTGTAGGGACACTGTAATCCTGGTGGTGGTGGACAGGTTCAGTAAAATGTCTCATTTTATTGCTTTGCCTAACGCCTAATCTCTGGTGCAAATTTTCGTCAAGGAAATAGACTGCATGGGATTCCTACCACTATTGTTTCTGATTGGGGGTGCAGTTTATCTCCAAATTTTGGAGGGCATTTTGCACTCGTCTGGGGATCAGTTTGTCCTTTTCTTCTGCTTTTCACCTGCTAACAGGCAGACTGAACGGGTCAACCAGAATTTAGAAACGTATTTCAGATGTTTTGTGTCTAAGAACCAGGAGGACTGGGTTACCTTCTTACCATTGGCTGAATTCGCGGTAAATAATTGTTGTCAGGAATCAACCGGTAAGTTCCCGTTTGTCTGAGCATATGGATTCCATCCTCAATTAAGTTCTTTCAATGGTAGTCACACTTCTGGATTACCGGAGGAAGAACCGTTTTCCTCTTCCATGTCTGCCATATGGCAGGGGGTGATTAATAATTTGCGAAAGATGGCTATATGATAGTGTGGTTGATCGGAGACTTTTGGTGGGTTCGGACCTGTGTGTTGGTGACTTGGTGTGGCTGTCCTCGAGGAACATTAAGCTGAAGGTTCCGTCTTGGAAATTGGGTCCCAGGTTTATTGGTCCTTATAAGATCTTAGCCATCGTCAACCCAGTAGCATTCAGCCTTGCTCTGCCACCTAACTTTAGAATCCATGAGGTTTTTCATTGTTCGCTTCTCAAGAAGTATGTGGCATCTGCAGTACCTTCGCCTCTTTTACCTTCTCCTGTCATTATCGATGGTAATCTGGAGTTCCAGATAGCAAAGGTCTATATACTCATCTTGTTTGTCGGTCACTTCAATATATGGTACATTGGAAGAGGTACGGTCCTGAGGAGAGGATGTGGTTACCAGCTTCCAACGTTCATGCGGCCAGACTGGTTTGGGCCTTTCATGTGGCATACCCTGATAAACCGGGTCCTGAGGTTCCAGAAAGTGCCTCGTAGAAGAGGAGGTACTGTGACGGAGCTACCGTAATGGAGCAGAGCCAGAAGACCACAGCGTCTAGTTGATCCTACTCCACCACTGAGAAGAAGTACTTCACTGGTTTATTAAATGTGTTTATTTCTTCCAGGAGAACAGGGGATAATCAGCCATGTTGGAAATTCCTGTGTTCATCTGTGGTTGGTTAGCCACTCCTTTTCCCTATAAAATATGGGCTCTATTACCTAGTCCTTATCAGAGTGAACATTTGCTTCATGACAATAGGAGGGAGAGAAGAATTGCTGGAGGAGTTAGAAGCGACTGTTGTTTGGTTTGTACGCTTTGTAATTCCTTATCCTTCCCTGTTTTACTTTCTTCCCCTTCCTACACACCCTGATGGATTCCTCTGTTATATGTGAGTGAATATTTTGTGTGTGGAGTTTTCAGTTTCCCTTTGTCTTTGTGGCCCTGTTTGTCAGGTTGGTGTACTGTGGTGCACAGTAGCGCCCCGATTCCCTGGGTGGGGGAAGGGGACAGAAAAGGGTAACTTAGGAGATAAGGCAAGGGCGGATGCCCCGGCGTCTTCACCATCTGAAGTATCCCGGGGAACAGGGTGAACTAGGGTACCCCCTAGTGTTAGGGCCAGGAAAGGAGCCCCTGGTCCCAGGTAACTCGACAGTTGTGTCATGACAATTGGGCTTTGCGCAAAATATATGGATTGCATGTACCATTTTGAAAAACTTGTCCCAAAAAAGTCAAAGCAAACCATAAGTTTAAAAAAAAAAGATTTAAAACAAATGCAAATCTTGAATCGGGCCCTAAGAGTTTTTCACTGAAAACTTAAAATAAATATGAGAGTAATTCCCTATGCTAAGACTAATTGAGACTATTTGTATCTTAAAAAATTCAAGAAAATCATGCATTTTGTGTCTGGAAATTTGATGGTTGGCAAAACTTTATTGCATTTTTTTTTTTAGAAAGCATGCAGATTAATGATTTTCTTCAGGGTTATGGTTTCAAAATATTTTTTTCCATTTTGCTTTGCTGTGTTTGCAAAAATTGTGTTCTAAAGCGAGTTATCATGCTGTTGGTTGGTATATATTGCCAAACATTAGGCTCAGATAATTTGGCATTATGTTATTCTCGGATGTCTTTAAAAATGTCTCAATCAAATCTACGGTATTCATGCATGGACCAAAATAATAGCTGGGTACATATGAGGTACATATCTTATCCACAAAAATGTTTTGTCATTATTCATAAAAGAACATTGATAGAAAGTAACACGAAGTTGACAAGTGTAAAAAATCCAACATAGTGAAGCAAGATGCTAAATTTTGGATTATTTATTTCACTGGGGACATTGATTATAAAGATTTATTGCTTTGTTACAAGAACTGGGCTTCTCCTTAGATTTTTTTTATTAAGAACCACATGAGCCATCATTGCACCCTGTTCTACCTGGTACAGAAACACAATGTAAGCAGCTTAATAACTTTTTTGAATTTTTTTGATAATTAGTTTAATTGCACTTTTTCGGATTTTGAAGAACTTGTAAAAGTTACAAATGGGAAAAAAAAAAAAATCTGTCACATTAATTTTTCATTGCTCCATTTTTGATCATATGCAAGATAGGAGATAAATGTATGATTAGTAAAGGTCTGACAACAGGGCTCTCACTGATTCCGAGATTCAACGTTCCCAGAGTAAATGGAGCAGCACTCCATTAATTGTCTATAAGAGAGGCCGTCATGATGCTACAGACCCATAAAAGTGAATGTAGCCATGTTTACGCGTGTGAACCACCACCCCATTAACATGAGGAGCAAGGAACCAACCATTCTCAAGGTCAGTAAAGGTCCTGGCAGTCAGAGCCCAGAAGGTCATACACTTATTTTGTCGATACTTGATAATTCCTGCTTGTGGGATCCAAGAAGAATTGTTTCTCCTTGCGGAGAGTGACATTTTAAGCATGCTGAGATGAGGAGACTTAAAGCCGCAATGCTACTCTGGGAAATTTGCAAATTGTCTTTTCAGAGAGGAAGAGGACTAGAACTCTAGTGCCACCTATTGGAAGTAGCAATCGTAACAGTCAATGTCGACCCTTTAACGAGCCTTGTCACATGACTTAGGATAAAAGCCAAACCAGAATCTGAATTTGCAGACACTGTGTTTTGGGGTACTGCCCCTCGTCACTGCAAAGTGTAAGATCTGATTTGGCTGTGTGAAAGGCGTCTGACCGAGAAACGATACTTCTTGGATCCTGGTGACATTAGCAAGGAACATTGGGAATGCCAATACTGAAACGGCCATATGTAAAAAGGTAAGTACATGACATTATCTTGAATTGGACATCCCTCAAAAATTGATAAAAATTTGTACGGGAGGCTGCCAAGAGGCTACAGCAACATAAAAAGAGCTGCAGGAATTTCTTTCAAATACTGGTTGTGTATGTACTGCATGTGACAACAAGCTCTCATACTTTATATGTTTGGTCTGTGGGAAAGGGTGACAAGATTGGTGTCTTTTCTAACAAAAAAAATCCAAGCCTGGCATATGTTTTGCCAAAACCTACATCGAGTCAGCTAAAAGCATGTGGGACAATGCCCTATTGACTGTGAAACCAAGGTTAATCTTTTTGCCTATCATTTCAAAAGTATGGCACAAATCAGCATTCTACATCACATCAAGAACACCATACCCACAGTGAAGCATGGTGAAGGCAGCATTATGCTTTGGGGCTGTTTTGCGGTAGCTGGAACTTGTGCTTTAGTCAATGTGGAGGGAATGATGAACAGTTTCTAAGACAAGTCAATTTTATAACAAAACCTTCAGGCCTCTGTTAACAAAAATAGAAGAATTTCACCTTTCAGCATGAAATGACTCAAAGCATACCTACAAATCAATAAAAGAATGGCTTCACCAGAAAAAGATGAACGTTTTGGAATGGCCTAGCCAGAGAGCCCAGGCCAGAATCCAATTGAAAATCTGTGTGTTGACCTGAAGAGGGCACTGTAAACGGGAGATGCCTGTTGTGAATTAGACTTTTTTGGCTCCCTCTAGTGGTTACTAGTGATATGACTCTGGGATTTCCTTCCCTCTGTTTGCACCCAGCTGGGTCGTTACTTCAGGGGTGTTGCTATATAAACCTCCTGGAACCTTAGTCCAGTGCCTGGCATCGGTGTTATCAGACACATTCTGTTTGCTCCTGTTTGCTGGTCCTGGTTCGTGCTAAATTAAGCTAAGTCTTGCTTCTTTGTTTTTTTTGGGTTATTTGTTTGCTATCATTTTTTGTCCAGCTTGTACTAAATGTGATTCCTGTCCTTGCTGGAAGCTCTAGGGGGCTGGTGTTCTCCCCCCGGGCCGTTAGACGGTTCGGGGGTTCTTGAATTTCCAGTGTGGATATTTTTGATAGGATTTTTTGCTGACCATATAAGTTATCTTTCTATATTCTGCTATTAGCTAGTGGGCCTCTCTTTGCTAAATTCCTAGCTCATTCTTATGTTTGTCTTTTCCTCTTACCTCACCGTTATTATTTGTGGGGGGCTTCTATCCAACTTTTTGGGGTATTTCCTCTGGAGGCAAGAAAGGTCTTTCTTTTCCCTTCTAGGGGTAGTTAGCTCTCCGGCTGGCGCGAGACGTCTAGGATCAACGTAGGAACGTTCCCCGGCTGCTGGTATTTGTGGTGCTAGGATTAGTTATATGGTCAGCCCAGTTACCACTGCCCTATGAGCTGGTTTTCTGTATTTACTGACTTAGCATTATTCCTGAGACCCTCTGCCATTGGGGTCATAACAGATGCCCTCCCAACATTAGAGATTTAGAGTGTTACTACAAGGAAGAGTGGGAAAAGAGTGACTGTTGTTTATGTGCCATGCTGATAGACCTATCTAAAAAGCCTGAATGCTGTCATGAATTTAAACAGTACTTCATCTTCAAGTATTAGTTTAAGATTTTGCATATTTATGCAGCCACATTGTTTTAGTTCTTTTTTTTATTATTATTTTTCACCCCAAAAGAATTTGGTTTGTTTTTCTATTGAATTGTACACATTATGGGTCACATTAAAGGTGGAAAAAGTTTTGAAATAATTCTTCGTATAGCTGTATCTCACATTTTAGTTTTAGATGTTTCTGACTCCTTAAGCTTTTACACATGGGTGGTAGTAATCTGTAAACAAAAAGAGAGGCGTTAGAATGAACAAAACAGGTTCAGTGGTAACTACACTGCATCGCGGTGTTGCTGAGTTAAGATTGTTGCTGTTCGTGACAGCAGATTATCCCTGCACGTCACCCCGGGTGGCTGTACCGCCCCCCCCTTATCAATGCTTCATCAACAATTGTGATTTGCTGGTCAGAATTGACAATCAGTGTTTTACAATAAAGATGTAAAAAGAAAAAAAAAACAATGTGACAGGCTGATATTTGTGTTGTCTGAGTCAAAATTGATGGGGTGATCACAACATCACCGCTGTTTGTTAACCCTTTTGACACCAATTGACTGATCAATAGTTACTAACCAATCGGCGCCATAAGTTTTGATTTAAAATGATAATCGCATCTCTGCCATCTTTTCCTCAGATGTGGAAACAAAATATAAATGGCCCATTCATCAAGCAGACGTTATTCCTCAAGCATGCACTTTTCTAGCCTCCTACACGGATTAAGGCAGTAAGGAAGATCTCACATTCTAATTAGGATGGACCCCCAGCAAAGTGCCCTATGACTGAGGCAACCCCTTCAGCAATTGATCCCATATGGACTCCACCTCCTGAAAATTGTCACCTGTTATTCCGGATTTCATGGGCTGCTCAGGAACCCAATTTGCCTCTACAGGCCTCACTGATATTGACAAATTTTTATGCCCATCAATTTTTCACCCAAAATTCCACTTCATCATATGCCAGAATGTCCCCGGTAAATGAAGCAGAAATTATGACATTTTGGGGCATTGTGCTGCATATGGGCCTAGTGAAAAAAACAGCTTTGGCAATACATGAGTACCGATATTCTCTACAGCACACCAGTATTCCTTATGGCCATGACAAGGACACAATTTGAAGCAATCCAAAAATGTTTGCATTATAGTGATAGGCACTGTGTCCTCCCCGAGACAATTCTAACTTTGATTGTTTATGTAAAATTCAGCCAGTAGTTGAACACTTCAGCAGAAAATGTACTGAGCTGTATGTAACGGTGGCCAGTGTGATAGCTGTAGGTGAGTGTCATGAGTCAAACACCCCAACACATTACAGAAAAAATGACAGTTCTAGATGTGTGTGTATGCTAGTAGTGTTGCTATGTGTCAGGACTCTGGATTTCCTGTTTCATTTGTGGTACTTTTCGCCCTTTTCCAAGGTGATCTGCCTTCCCTGTCTTTATAACCCTGGTTCACATCCAACTCTCTGCTTGTGTATTCTGCTAGTATTCCAGGCTTGTGCTACCAGAGACTTTCCTCTTCAGATTCTCCGGCTCCGCCTCCTCAGCAAACCTGCTCATTTCTCAGTGGTCTTGTGCTGCAAGCTGTTTTTGCCTGAGTCTATCTACAACCTTCTCCTGCCTGCTAGGACACGTAAGCTCTGCCTGCTACAGCCAATCTAGTTTGGTATCCGCTGCCAGTTTGTCTGTTTCTGTACTCAAAAGCTCTGCACTGCTTCTGGACACTTTTCTAATGACTGCCTAACCTAGTATGAACTGTGTCTGATTACCTCTTCACCACAGAGGGTGCTACACCCATCAGACTTTGCCCGCAGCAGGGCTGCAATGAACTACTCCTAAGAAGGACCTCGTTTGCTTTTTACTGGAACTGTTGTGCACATGCTGCAACCACGTTTGTGCATATAAACACTGACTCTGCCTGCAGCAGAGCTGCTAAGGCACTACTCCTGATTTCATCTTGTTTGCTGTGTTTGGACTTGCTCTCACCTTGCACCTGTGTTTTTTGAATAATACAGACTTTTCACTGCACTTTGGTTTTGTTGCCTTATTTGTCTCAAGCCAAGAGATTCCTGAGTGTACCACTATAATCGTTACACTATGGGTACCTTCACCTTCAGGCCGGTCCTTTTTCACTCCTCACCAAATCCATTAGATTTCAAGACAAGGGCACAAGGCACAATCATAAAAACAAGGCAATTCTTTACTTGGCAACACACTTAGGTACACAAGGCAGCAGACAGTACACTTTACAACTTCTTCTGCTTCATACAGAGGTACATTCTTATATGTTTCTAGTGATGGTACTTAACATGTGGGCGGAACACACAAGTCAATATGTTGCACCCATGCAGTCACATGTAGTGTTGAGCATTCCGATACCGCAACAAGTATCGGGTATCGGCCGATATTTGCTGTATCGGAATTCCGATACCGAGTTCCGATATTTTTGTGATATCGGAAATCGGAATCAGAAGTTCCCAGTGTATGGTTCCCAGGGTCTGGAGGAGAAGAGACTCTCCTTCAGGCCCTGGGATCCATATTCATGTAAAAAAATAAAGAATAAAAATAAAAAATATGGATATACTCACCCTCGGACGGGCCCTGGCTCTCACCGGTGGAAGCGTCTGCCTCCGTTCCTAAGAATGCAGTGAGTATAGGACCTGCGATGACGTCGCGGCTTGTGATTGGTCGCGTGAGCGGTCACATGAGCGGTCACGCGACCAATCACAAGCCGCAACGTCATCGAAGGTCCTTCACTCTGCATTCTTAGGAACGGAGGCTGCCGGTTACATCGCTAAGGTCCAGGTTCCGCCGGAGGGGTGAGTATATCCATATTTTTTATTTTTATTCTTTATTTTTTACATGAATATGGATCCCAGGGCCTGAAGGAGAGTTTCCTCTCCTTCAGACCCCGGGGAACCATCCAGGATACCTTCCGATATTTGTGTCCCATTGACTTGTATTGGTATAGGGTATCGGTATCGGCGAGATCCGATATTTTGCCGGTATCGGCCGATACAATCCGATACCGATACTTTCGAATATCGGAAGGTATCGCTCAACACTAGTCACAAGTGATCAGTTAACGAGGGCCTCCCTTGGAGCCGTGTCCTTAAATGGGCAAGACCTTTCTTTACAGGGCCTCCCTAGTCTGGCCTACACTGGACTCACTTCTGTTAATTCTTCCATAAGAGGCTTCACCCATTTAGCTGCTGAATTTGATCTCAGTCGCATCTACAGTTCGTTAATAATTCTTGCTGTTTTGTGCCTCTCAGCTCACTTCACATGAGCTCTGTTCTTATCCAGATCTCTTCACACTCTAGACTAAACTCCTCTAACTCACTAACTTCTGTTCCTGAAACTACCCAGAGATCCCCAGTGTTCATACCCACTATGGGCTGTCCCTTCAGTTAACTCTCGCATAACTGTCTCTGTTATCTGTCACTGGGCAGAACTTAACCTTTCTCCCAGTTCTGTACAAGAGCGAAAAGGAAGACAGTGACATCTTGTGGCTATTGGTTAGTACTGCAACCCACAGGGAAATTGACACTTGTTACCACAAGCAATCATATGGGGAACAAAATATTATTCACTTACTACATATTCTATACCACAATAGCATTCTTGTCTTCAGGGAGGAGCACAGCAACTGGTCCACCTCCTCACACATACAACCTCTAAAGGGCATCTGTATAGATGAATCTCTGGTTCATTTCAAACAGAGTCTAAAATTCTAACATTAGTTCCTCAGTAAGAGAGCAAAGGACGGAATTAAATTGTACAAGCTATGCGAGAATATCTCAGGGTACACCCACAGATTTAGGGCTTAGGAAGGGAGAGACACTTGAATTGACCCCCCTGTTAGTGGATTGACCCCCTAGGGGTTAGTGGGAATATTGCGTGGGCATTGGTGCACCCACTGCTGGATAAGGGTTATCACCTCTAGGTAGATAACTTTTACACCAGCGTCTCACTCTTTAAGACCCACTCATAGAGGTACAGTTGCATGCAGCACCATGCGAAAAAAATCAGGCCTCCCTAAGCCACTAATTGGGGAACTGCTGAGAACTGGCAACAGCAGAGCCCATTCCAGAAACAACATGCTGGTGTGTTATGATCCTAGTGGCTTAGGATCACAAATCTAACCAGCTAAGTAGAAAATAATAGGACGAGCTCTGGGGATGTGGTAACTGGACTAACCGCAAACCTGATCCTAACCGCACACACTATAGGCAGCCGTGGAACGTTTCCTGAAATCCTAGACGTCTCTTCACGGCCTGAGAAACTGACTACCCCTAAAGAGAAAGTAAAGACCTCACTTGCCTCAGAGAAATCCCCCAGAGATATAGATGCCCCCCACAAATAATAACGGTGAGTTAAGAGGAAAAGACAAACGCAGAGATGAAACAGGTTAAGCAAATGAGGCCCACTAACGCTAGATAGCAGAAAATAGCAAGGGACAACTAACAATGTGGGGGGAGCAACTCAGCACCCCAGAGCACCAGCAAGCAGGGAAATCACATATTAGCAAGCTGGACAAAAACTCATCATATACTAGGAAACATCTTGAACACAGATGAGCAAAAATAAGCAAACAGAACTTAGCTTCTCTTGGAGAGACTGATAACGGATGTAGACAGGAGCAATCAGAATAGCACTGAATACAACGGCAACAGGCTAGGAATGAAGGACCAGGTGGATTAAATAGGAAACCTAACTAGCAGATGATGAGACAGCTGATCCTGCCAGAAACCTGCAAAATAACAAAAAGAGCCACCAGGAGGAGCCCAAAGAGAGAACTCACACAGTACCACTCATGACCACAGGAGGGAGCCCGGAAACAGAGTTCACAACAGTACCCCCCCCTTGAGGAGGGGTCATCGAACCCTCACCAGAACCCCCAGGGCGATCAGGGTGAGCCACATGGAAGGCACGAACCAAATCGGCCGCATGAACATCAGAGGCGACAACCCAGGAATTATCCTCCTGACCATAGCCCTTCCACTTAACCAAATACTGAAGCCTCCGTCTTGAAATACGAGAATCCAAGATCTTCTCCACCACGTATTCCAATTCTCCCTCAACCAGCACCGGAGCAGGAGGCTCAACAGAAGGAACCACAGGCACCACATACCTCCGCAACAAAGACCTATGGGACACATTATGGATGGTAAACGATGCCGGGAGGTCCAAGCGAAATGACACAGGGTTGAGGATTTCCAAAATTTTATAAGGACTGATAAAACGAGGTTTAAACTTAGGAGAAGAAACCTTCATAGGAACATAACGAGAAGACAACCACACCAAATCCCCCACACGAAGTCGGGGACCCACACAGCGACGACGGTTAGCAAAGCGCTGAGCCTTCTCTTGTGACAACATCAAATTGTCCACCACATGGTTCCAAATCTGCTGCAACCTATCCACCACAGAATCCACCCCAGGACAGTCAGAAGACTCAACCTGACCTGAGGAAAAACGAGGATGAAAACCAGAATTACAAAAAAAAGGCGAAACCAAAGTAGCCGAACTAGCCCGATTATTAAGGGCAAACTCGGCCAATGGCAAAAAAGCCACCCAATCATCCTGGTCAGCAGAAACAAAACATCTCAAATAAGTTTCCAAGGTCTGGTTAGTTCGCTTGGTTTGGCCATTCGTCTGAGGATGGAAGGCTGACGAAAAAGACAAATCAATGCCCATCTTAGCACAAAAGGACCGCCAAAATCTGGACACAAACTGGGATCCTCTGTCAGACACAATGTTTTCAGGGATGCCGTGCAGACGAACCACATTCTGAAAAAATAACGGAACCAAATCGGAGGAAGAAGGCAACTTAGGCAAGGGCACCAAATGGACCATTTTAGAAAAACGATCACAAACCACCCAGATGACAGACATTCTCTGAGAGACCGGAAGATCCGAAATAAAATCCATGGAAATATGCGTCCAAGGCCTCTTAGGAACCGGCAAAGGCAAAAGCAAACCACTGGCACGAGAACAGCAAGGCTTAGCCCGAGCACAAATCCCACAGGACTGCACAAAGGAACGCACATCCCGTGACAAGGAAGGCCACCAGAAGGATCTAGCCACCAAATCTCTGGTACCAAAAATCCCAGGATGACCCGCCAACACTGAAGAATGGACCTCGGAAATAACTCTGCTGGTCCATCTATCTGGGACAAACAGTCTCTCTGATAGACAACGGTCAGGTCTATCCGCCTGAAATTCCTGTAACACCCGTCGCAAATCTGGGGAAATGGCAGACAAAATTACCCCCTCTTTGAGGATACCAACCGGCTCAGAAACTCCAGGGGAGTCAGGCACAAAACTAGAAAGAGCATCAGCCTTCACGTTCTTCGAACCAGGAAGGTACGAGACCACGAAATCGAAACGTGAGATAAACAACGACCAACGAGCCTGTCTAGGATTCAACCGCTTGGCCGACTCAAGATAAATCAAATTTTTATGATCAGTCAAGACCACCACACGATGCTTAGCTCCCTCTAGCCAGTGTCGCCACTCCTCAAATGCCCACTTCATTGCCAACAACTCCCGATTACCAACATCATAATTTAGTTCAGCCGGCAAAAATTTTCTTGAAAAGAAGGCACATGGCTTCATCACAGAGCAATCAGAGCTTCTCTGTGACAAAACAGCCCCTGCTCCAATTTCAGAAGCATCAACCTCGACCTGGAAGGGAAGAGAGACATCTGGCTGACATAAAACTTGAGCCGAAGAAAACCGGCGCTTCAGCTCCTGAAAGGCCTCAACGGCCGCAGGAGACCAGTTAGTCACATCAGAACCCTTCTTGGTCAAATCCGTCAAAGGTTTAACCACACCAGAAAAATTAGCAATGAAGCGACGGTAAAAATTAGCAAAATCCAAGAACTTCTGAAGACTCTTAACCGATGTAGGTTGAGTCCAATCATGAATAGCCTGGACCTTGACTGGTCCATCTCAATAGAAGAAGGAGAAAAAATAAAGCCCAAAAAGAAAACTTTCTGGACTCCGAAGAGACATTTGGAACCCTTCACAAACAAGGCATTGGCACGCAGGACCTGAAATACCATCCTGACCTGCTTCACATGGGATTCCCAATCATCTGAAAAGACCAAAATATCATCCAGATACACAATCATAAATTTATTCAGATATTCTCGGAAGATAGCATGCATGAAGGACTGAAACACAGAAGAGGCATTAGAAAGTCCAAAAGGCATCACCAAGTACTCAAAATGGCCTTCAGGCGTATTAAATGCTGTTTTCCATTCATCGCCCTATTTTATACGCACAAGATTATATGCACCGTGAAGATCTATCTTGGTGAACCAACTAGACCCCCTAATCCGAGCAAACAGATCAGACAACAATGGCAAGGGATACCGGAATTTGACCGTGATTTTATTTAGAAGGCGATAATCTATACAGGGTCTCAACGAACCATCCTTCTTGGCCACAAAAAAGAATCCCGCGCCAAGAGGGGACGAGGAGGGGCGAATATGTCCCTTCTCCAAAGACTCCTTTACATAGCTCCGCATAGCGGCATGCTCTGGTACAGACAAATTAAACAGTCGTCTCTTAGGGAACTTACTACCAGGAATCAAATTTATAGCACAATCACAATCCCTATGAGGAGGTAGGGCACTGGATTTGGGTCATCAAATACATCCTGGTAGTTGACAAAAACTCAGGGACTTCAGAAGGAGTAGAGGAAGCAATTGATACCAAGGGAGCATCGCCATGAATTCCCTGGCAACCCCAACTCAACACAGACATAGCTTTCCAATCCAGGACTGGATTATGAGCCTGCAACCATGGCAGACCCAACATGACACCGACAACGTCATGCAAATTATATAACACAAGAAAGCGAATCACCTCCTGATGTGCAGGAGTCATACACATGGTCACTTGAGTCCAGTATTGAGGTTTATTCTTGGCCTATGATGTAGCATCAATTCCCTTCAATGGAATAGGGAACTGTAATGGCTCAAGGATAAAACCACAGCGCTTGGCAAATGACAAATCCATCAGATTCAGGGCGGCACCTGAATCTACAAAAGCCATAACTGAGTAGGATGACAGAGAGCAAATCAAAGTAACAGACAAAATGAATTTAGGCTGTACAGTACCAATGGTGACAGATCTAGCAAAGTTTTTTGTGCGCTTAGAGCATGCTGAGATAACATGAGCTGAATCACCACAGTAAAAGCACAACCCATTCTGACGTCTATGATTTTGCCGTTCAATTCTGGTCAGAATCCTATCACATTGCATAGACTCAGGTTTCTGTTCAGAAAACACCGCCAGATGGTGCGCAGGTTTGCGCTCTCGCAAACGCCGATCAATCTGAATGGCCAAAGCCATTGACTCATTCAGACTCGCAGGCGTGGGGAACCCCACCATAACATTCTTAATGGCTTCAGAAAGACCTTCTCTGAAATTTGCAGCCAAGGCACACTCATTCCATTGAGTAAGCACCGACCATTTCCGAAATTTTTGACAATACACCTCAGCTTCATCCTGACCCTGAGAGAGAGCCAGCAAGGCCTTTTCTGCCTGGTTCTCCAGATTAGGTTCCTCATAAAGCAATCCAAGCACCAGAAAAAACGCATCCACATTCAGCAATGCAGGATCTCCTGGCGCCAGGGAGAAGGCCCAATCTTGAGGGTCGTAACAGAGAGATAACAATTCTAACTTGCTGAGCGGAATCACCAGAGGAACGAGGTCTCAAAGAAAGAAATAATTTACAATTATTCTTAAAATTCAGAAACCTAGATCTATCTCCAGAAAAAAACTCAGGAATAGGTACTTTTGGCTCAGACATAGGACTATGAACAACAAAATCCTGAATGCTTTGCACCCTTGCAGCAAGATGATCCACACTAGAAGTCAGACTCTGAATATCCATGTCTGCAGCAGAACTCAAAGCCACCCAGAGATTAAGGGGAGGAGAGAAGCAGGACAGACTGCAGAGCAGAAAAAAAAAATTGAACTCAGGATTTCTCTTATCCCACTTTTGAGATGCATTTAACACTTTTGGCCTGTTGCACTGTTATGATCCTAGTGGCTTAGGATCACAAATCTAACCAGCTAAGTAGAAAATAATAGGACGAGCTCTGGGGATGTGGTAACTGGAATAACCGCAAACCTGATCTTAACCGCACACACTATAGGCAGCCGTGGAACGTTACCTGAAATCCTAGACGTCTCTTCACGGCCTGAGAAACTGACTACCCCTAAAGAGAAAGTAAAGACCTCACTTGCCTCAGAGAAATCCCCCAGAGATATAGATGCCCCCCACTAGGGTTGAGCGAAACGGGTCGATCATTTTCAAAAGTCGCCGACTTTTGGCTAAGTCGGCGTCTCATGAAACCCGATCCGACCCCTGTGCTTGTCGGCCATGCGGTACGCGACTTTCGCGCCAAAGTCGCGTTTCAATGACGCGAAAAGCGCCATTTCTCAGCCAATGAAGGTGAACGCAGAGTGTGGGCAGCGTGATGACATAGATCCTGGTCCCCACCATCTTAGAGAAGGGCATTGCAGTGATTGGCTTGCTGTCTGCGGCGTCACAGGGGCTATAAAGGGGCGTTCCCGCCGACCGCCATCTTACTGCTGCTGATCTGAGCTTAGGGACAGGTTGCTGCCGCTTCGTCAGAAGCAGGGAGAGCGTTAGGCAGGGTCCACTAACCACCAAACCGCTTGTGCTGCAGCGATTTCCACTGTCCAACACCACCTTCGGTGTGCAGGGACTGTGGAAGCTATTTTTTTTTTTTTTTTCCCTCAGCGCTGTAGCTCATTGGGCTGCCCTAGAAGGCTCCGTGATAGCTGTATTGCTGTGTGTACGCCACTGTGGAAACCAACTGCTTTTTTCAAAGCACATATCCTCTTGTTCCTTCCTTTCTGCACAGCTATCTTTTTTGTTTGTCCACACTTTTTATTTAATTTGTGCATCAGTCCACTCCTATTGCTGCCTGCCATACCTGGCTTACATTACTGCAGGGAGATAGTAATTGTAGGACAGTTTTTTTTTTTGTTTTGTTTTTTTTTTGTGGGAGATTAAGATTGGCATTTCTGCTACAGTGCCATCCCTGTGTGTGCCATCTCTCACTGAGTGGGCCATAGAAAGCCTATTTATTTTTTCCGTGATTTGTGTTCTAAAATCTACCTCAACACAAAAACACTACATCAATCAGTGGGAGAAAAATATTGGCCTCAGTCAGGGCTTGTGTGCCACTGCTGTGTGTGCTATCTCTCATTCAGTGGGCTATAGCAAGCCTATTTTTTTTTTTTTTTTTAATATTATTTGGTTTCTAAAGTCTCCCTGAAAAAAAAAAAAAACCTAAAAAAACAGTGGGAGAGTAATATTGCCCTTTCAGCTTGTGTGCCAGTCTTGACTCCTGGGTGTGCCACCTCTCTCCCTCTCATTCAGTGGGCCATAGAAAGCCTATTTATTTTTTTTTTTAAATATTATTGGGTTTCTAAAGTCTCCCTGAAAAAACAAAAAATACATAAAAAAACAGTGGGAGAGTAATATTGCCCTTTCAGCTTGTGTGCCAGTCTTGACTCCTGGGTGTGCCACCTCTCTCCCTTTCATTCAGTGGGCCATAGAAAGCCTATTTATTTTTTCCGTGATTTGTGTTCTAAATTCTACCTCAACACAAAAACACTACATCAATCAGTGGGAGAAAAATATTGGCCTCAGTCAGGGCTTGTGTGCCACTGCTGTGTGTGCTATCTCTCATTCAGTGGGCTATAGCAAGCCTATTTTTTTTTTTTTTTTTTTTTTAATATTATTTGGTTTCTAAAGTCTCCCTGAAAAAAAAAAAAAACCTAAAAAAACAGTGGGAGAGTAATATTGCCCTTTCAGCTTGTGTGCCAGTCTTGACTCCTGGGTGTGCCACCTCTCTCCCTCTCATTCAGTGGGCCATAGAAAGCCTATTTATTTTTTTTTTTTAATATTATTTGGTTTCTAATTCTCCCTGAAAAAAAAAAAAAAAACCTAAAAAAACAGTGGGAGAATAATATTGCCCTTTCAGCTTGTGTGCCAGTCTTGACTCCTGGGTGTGCCACCTCTCTCCCTCTCATTCAGTGGGCCATAGAAAGCCTATTTATTTTTTTTTTTAAATATTATTGGGTTTCTAAAGTCTCCCTGAAAAAACAAAAAATACATAAAAAAACAGTGGGAGAGTAATATTGCCCTTTCAGCTTGTGTGCCAGTCTTGACTCCTGGGTGTGCCACCTCTCTCCCTTTCATTCAGTGGGCCATAGAAAGCCTATTTATTTTTTCCGTGATTTGTGTTCTAAATTCTACCTCAACACAAAAACACTACATCAATCAGTGGGAGAAAAATATTGGCCTCAGTCAGGGCTTGTGTGCCACTGCTGTGTGTGCTATCTCTCATTCAGTGGGCTATAGCAAGCCTATTTTTTTTTTTTTTTTTTTTTTTTTTTAATATTATTTGGTTTCTAAAGTCTCCCTGAAAAAAAAAAAAAAACCTAAAAAAACAGTGGGAGAGTAATATTGCCCTTTCAGCTTGTGTGCCAGTCTTGACTCCTGGGTGTGCCACCTCTCTCCCTCTCATTCAGTGGGCCATAGAAAGCCTATTTATTTTTTTTTTTTAATATTATTTGGTTTCTAATTCTCCCTGAAAAAAAAAAAAAAAAACCTAAAAAAACAGTGGGAGAATAATATTGCCCTTTCAGCTTGTGTGCCAGTCTTGACTCCTGGGTGTGCCACCTCTCTCCCTCTCATTCAGTGGGCCATAGAAAGCCTATTTATTTTTTTTTTTAAATATTATTGGGTTTCTAAAGTCTCCCTGAAAAAACAAAAAATACATAAAAAAACAGTGGGAGAGTAATATTGCCCTTTCAGCTTGTGTGCCAGTCTTGACTCCTGGGTATGCCACCTCTCTCCCTTTCATTCAGTGGGCCATAGAAAGCCTATTTATTTTTTCCGTGATTTGTGTTCTAAATTCTACCTCAACACAAAAACACTACATCAATCAGTGGGAGAAAAATATTGGCCTCAGTCAGGGCTTGTGTGCCACTGCTGTGTGTGCTATCTCTCATTCAGTGGGCTATAGCAAGCCTATTTTTTTTTTTTTTTTTTTTTTTTAATATTATTTGGTTTCTAATTCTCCCTGGAAAAAAAAAAAAAAAACCTAAAAAAACAGTGGGAGAATAATATTGCCCTTTCAGCTTGTGTGCCAGTCTTGACTCCTGGGTGTGCTACCTCTCTCCCTCTCATTCAGTGGGCCATAGAAAGCCTATTTATTTTTTTTTTTAAATATTATTGGGTTTCTAAAGTCTCCCTGAAAAAACAAAAAATACATAAAAAAACAGTGGGAGAGTAATATTGCCCTTTCAGCTTGTGTGCCAGTCTTGACTCCTGGGTGTGCCACCTCTCTCCCTTTCATTCAGTGGGCCATAGAAAGCCTATTTATTTTTTCCGTGATTTGTGTTCTAAATTCTACCTCAACACAAAAACACTACATCAATCAGTGGGAGAAAAATATTGGCCTCAGTCAGGGCTTGTGTGCCACTGCTGTGTGTGCTATCTCTCATTCAGTGGGCTATAGCAAGCCTATTTTTTTTTTTTTATTTTTTTTTTAATATTATTTGGTTTCTAAAGTCTCCCTGAAAAAAAAAAAAAAACCTAAAAAAACAGTGGGAGAGTAATATTGCCCTTTCAGCTTGTGTGCCAGTCTTGACTCCTGGGTGTGCCACCTCTCTCCCTCTCATTCAGTGGGCCATAGAAAGCCTTTTTTTTTTTTGTTTTTTTTAATATTATTTGGTTTCTAAAGTCTCCCTGAAAAAAACAAAAAAAACATAAAAAACAGTGGGAGAGTAATATTGCCCTTTCAGCTTGTGCGCCAGTCTTGACTCCTGGTTGTGCCACCTCTCTCTCTCTAATTGTGGGCCATAGAAAGCCTTTTTTTTTTTTTTTTTTTTAATATTATTTGGTTTCTAAAGTCTCCCTGAGAAAAAAAAATAAATAAATTAGGTGGGAGATTAATATTGACATTAGTGCTTGAGTGACAGTCCTGCGTGTGTGTCATCTCTGTGATTTTGTGCCACAGAAAACAGAGTGTGTAACATTGTGCCTGATTTTCCTTGTGGTCTCACCAACCTGTTAAGGGATATTGAAATCATACTGAAGTTATAGCTCACCGTGTAAGTTGTTTGACAGCAACAAATAAAGTTACTTTGGTTAAGATTTTAAAACAATGAGGAAGTCTGGTGCAAGAGGTCGTCGTGGGCGTTCATTGTCAGCTGGTAATGATGGTAGTGGTAGTGGAGCATCAGGTGGTCGTGGGGATAAAAATATTCCACCTAAGTCTGGAGCTGTGGAGCCAGTTTCGTCGTCAGGCTACACAAGGCCTCGAACGCTCTCTTTTCTGGGAGTAGGAAAACCGCTTTTAAAGGCGGAGCAGCAACAGCAAGTTTTGGCTTACATTGCAGACTCAGCCTCTAGCTCTTTTGCCTCCTCTTCCGAAACTGGTAAATGTAAAAGCAGCGCGTCGCTTGTGGATGTTCACGGTCAGGGACAAGTCGCTTCCTTGTCCTCCTCAGCAAAAACTACAACAAGAGAGAAGGATGCAGCAGGCGACACAACGGGTCACTCCATGGAGCTCTTTACACATACCGTCCCTGGCTTAGAAAGTGAAACATTTAACAGGCCATGCCCATTACAAGTATATTCTGACATGGAGTGCACTGATGCACAGCCACAGCCAGAGTACTATGCTGCTCCTTTGACTCAGACCACCACATTGCCCTCTCAGGGTACAGATCCACAATCAGACCCTGATGAGACTATGTTGCCCCGCCACGAACGCTATACCACCGACCGACACAGTGACACAGACGAAGTTGCACACGAGCTCGAAGAGGAGGTAATAGATGACCCAGTTATTGACCCCGATTGGCAGCCATTGGGGGAACAGGGTGCAGGCGGCAGTAGTTCAGAAGCGGAGGTGGAGGAGGGGCCGCAGCAGGCATCAACATCGCAACAGGTTCCATCTGCCGGGCCCGTATCTGGACCAAAACGCGTGTCAAAGCCAAAACCTGTTGGAGCACAGCGTTGCCATCCGGTTAAAGCTCAGTCTGCAATCCCTGAAAAGGGATCCGAGTCTAGGAAGAGTGCAGTCTGGCATTTTTTTAAACAACATCCAACTGATCAGCGCAAAGTCATCTGTCAAAAATGTTCAACTAGCTTAAGCAGAGGTCAGAATCTGAAAAGTCTAAATACTAGTTGCATGCATAGACACTTAACCACCATGCATTTTCAAGCCTGGACTAACTACCAAACGTCCCTCAAGGTTGTAGCACCCTCGGCCAATGAAGCTAGTCAGCAACGCAACATCCCTTCCGTCACTGTAAGGCCACCATTTTCCGCACCACCGGCAGTATCTGTGCAGGTTTCTTTGCCAGCCAAAAGCAGTCAGGGTCAGGGAATCACCAGTTTTGTAGGAGGAAATATTGCATCTAGGGCACCGGCGGAAACAATACCGTCTCCAACCGTCTCTCAGTCTGCCATGTACACCGGCACACCCGAAAGTTCCACGATCTCCAGCTCTCCAGTCCAGCTCACCCTACATGAGACTCTGGTTAGAAAAAGGAAGTACTTATCCTCGCATCCGCGTACACAGGGTTTTAACGCCCACATAGCTAGACTAATCTCGTTAGAGATGATGCCCTACCGGTTAGTTGAAAGCGAAGCTTTCAAAGCCCTGATGGAGTACGCTGAACCACGATACGAGCTACCCAGTCGACACTTTTTTTCCAGAAAAGCCATCCCAGCCCTGCACCAGCATGTTAAACAGCGCATCGTCCATGCACTCAGGCAATCTGTGAGTACAAAGGTGCACCTGACTACAGATGCATGGACCAGTAGGCATGGCCAGGGACGTTATGTGTCCATCACGGCACACTGGGTGAATGTGGTGGATGCAGGGTCCACAGGCGACATCAATTTAGGGACAGTTGTGCCTAGCCCACGGTCTAGGAAACAGTTGGCTGTAGGCGTTCGCACCCCCTCCTCCTCCTCCTCCTCGTCCTCCTGCAGAAGCTACAGCTCTTCCACAGAACGCAGTCTGCCAACCACTCCATCGGCAGATGACACTGTTGCACACCAGTTGTCCCATTATGGGCCAGCTACTGCCAAGCGTCAGCAGGCTGTATTGGCTATGAAGTGCTTGGGCGACAATAGACACACCGCGGAAGTTCTGTCCGAGTTCTTGCAACAAGAAACGCAGTCGTGGCTGGGCACAGTAGATCTTGAGGCAGGCAAGGTAGTGAGTGATAACGGAAGGAATTTCATGGCTGCCATCTCCCTTTCCCAACTGAAACACATTCCTTGCCTGGCTCACACCTTAAACCTGGTGGTGCAGTGCTTATTGAAAACTTATCCTGGGTTCTCCGACCTGCTCCTCAAAGTGCGTGCACTTTGCTCACATATCCGACGTTCGCCTGTACACGCCAGCCGTATGCAGACCTATCAGCGGTCTTTGAACCTTCCCCAGCATCGCCTAATCATAGACGTTGCAACAAGGTGGAACTCAACACTGCACATGCTTCAGAGACTGTGCGAACAGAGGCGTGCTGTTATTTATTTGTGGGAGGATACACGGGCAGGCAGTAGGATGGCAGACATGGAGTTGTCAGGTGTGCAGTGGTCTAAGATACAAGACATGTGTCAAGTCCTTCAGTGCTTTGAGGAATGCACACGGCTGGTTAGTGCAGACAACGCCGTAATAAGCATGAGCATCCCCCTAATGCGTCTGCTGATGCAAAGTTTGACGCACATAAAGGAGCAGGCGTCTGCACCAGAGGAAGAGGAAAGCCTTGATGACAGTCAGCCATTGTCTGGTCAGGGCAGTGTACAGGACGAGGTAGCGGGCGAAGAGGAGGTGGAGGACGAGGAGGATGATGGGGATGAGTATATTTTTAATGCCGAACCTTTCCCGGGGGCACAGGAATTTGGTTGCGTGTCACGGCCGGGTTCTGGTTTTTTGAGGGACACAAGTGACGTAGATTTGCCTGCAACTGCCCCTCAACCAATCACAACCGGAGATTTGACAACTGGAACTTTGGCCCACATGGCGGATTATGCCTTACGTATCCTAAAAAGGGACACACGCATTACGAAAATGATGAACGATGACGATTACTGGTTGGCCTGCCTCCTTGATCCACGCTATAAAGGCAAATTGCAAAATATTATGCCACATGAGAACTTGGAACTAATATTAGCAACCAAACAATCAACTCTTGTTGACCGTTTGCTTCAGGCATTCCCAGCACACAGCGCACGTGATCGTTCTCACACGAGCTCCAGGGGGCAGCAGACTAGGAGTGTTAGGGGTGCACACATCAGAAGTGGCGTTGGACAGAGGGGTTTTCTGACCAGGTTGTGGAGTGATTTTGCTATGACCGCAGACAGGACAGGTACTGCTGCATCAATTGAAAGTGACAGGAGACAACATTTGTCCAGTATGGTTACTAACTATTTTTCATCCCTTATCGATGTTCTCCCTCAACCGTCATTCCCATTTGATTACTGGGCCTCCAAATTAGACACCTGGCCAGAATTGGCAGAATATGCATTGCAGGAGCTTGCTTGCCCGGCAGCAAGTGTCCTATCAGAAAGAGTATTCAGTGCTGCAGGTTCAATATTAACCGAAAAAAGGACTCGTCTGGCTACCCAAAATGTTGACGATCTAACATTCATTAAAATGAACCACAACTGGATTTCGAAATCTTTTGCCCCACCTTGCCCGGCCGACACCTAGCTTTCCTATGAAAAGCTCTTGCCTGTGAATTACTTTTCTAATGTCTAATTTGCTGCAGCTGATTGTACAGCATACGACATGTTTACACCTCCCTAAATGGCAAAACTCCCCACACGGGGCCGTGGTATCGCGACTTGGCGCAAGCACCCGTGAGACTGCTGTTTGTCTGAAGAGGTGGGTGTGCTCGCTTTTGGTTGACGGCATTGCTACTGGGTCCCTCATAGTACAATGTAGTGTCTCTGGCGGTGGTGGTGCGCACCCAACGTCAGACACACCGTTGTAACATGAGGGGCCCTGGGGCGGTCCCGCCGGCCTCAAGAGAGTTCCCCCCTACCCCAGCTCAAAATGTGCTCTACCACGTGCAAAATTATGTCGCACAGCTCCACCAATCTTTAGTCTATTCGCTGACATCATTCAATGTCTGGCACTGACAATACAAATTTGTAGACATCTATGATGCAACTTAAAGTAGTCTGTGTCTGTGTCCTATATTGGCACCATTAAATAGTTACTGCCAAATTACTATGTCAGAAACTCAGTAGATGAGCCCACCCCTGTACCTAAGTATGCCACCTTTTTTTTTTGTTTTGGTTGTTTTGCGAGACATTAACATCTATTTATATTTTGGGAGTACTGGGACAGACACTCCTTGCACTACTCCTCCACTCACCACCAAGCTGCCTGTGTATCCATGTAACCGCTGTAAAACTGCCATGAGCCTATTGTTTGTTATTTTAGGCCTTTGATAGCCTGTCTGCGGCCCCTACTTGCAATACTCCTCCACTGACCACCAAGCTGCCTGCCCGTGTATCCATGTAACCGCTGTAAAACTGCCATGAGCCTATTGTTTGTTATTTTAGGCCTTTGATAGCCTGTCTGCGGTCCCTACTTTAAATACTCCTCCACTGACCACCAAGCTGCCTGCCCGTGTATCCATGTAACCGCTGTGAAACTGCCATGAGCCTATTGTTTGTTATGTTAGGCCTTTGATAGCCTGTCTGCGGTCCCTACTTTAAATACTCCTCCACTGACCAGACCACTGCTGCCCGTGTACCCCTGGAACCAATTATAAAGTGCCTACAGCCAGCCCATTTTCTTATGTTAGGCCTTTGAAGCCTGTCTGCGGTCCCTACTTTAAATACTCCTCCACTGACCAGCCCACTGCTGCCCGTGTACCCCTGGAACCAATTATAAAGTGCCTACAGCCAGCCCATTTTCTTATGTTAGGCCTTTGAAGCCTGTCTGCGGTCCCTACTTTAAATACTCCTCCACTCACCACCACCAAGCTGCCTGCCCGTGTATCCATGTAACCGCTGTGAAACTGCCATGAGCCTATTGTTTGTTATGTTAGGCCTTTGATAGCCTGTCTGCGGTCCCTACTTTAAATACTCCTCCACTGACCAGACCACTGCTGCCCGTGTACCCCTGGAACCAATTATAAAGTGCCTACAGCCAGCCCATTTTCTTATGTTAGGCCTTTGAAGCCTGTCTGCGGTCCCTACTTTAAATACTCCTCCACTGACCAGACCACTGCTGCCCGTGTACCCCTGGAACCAATTATAAAGTGCCTACAGCCAGCCCATTTTCTTATGTTAGGCCTTTGAAGCCTGTCTGCGGTCCCTACTTTAAATACTCCTCCACTCACCACCACCAAGCTGCCTGCCCGTGTATCCATGTAACCGCTGTGAAACTGCCATGAGCCTATTGTTTGTTATGTTAGGCCTTTGATAGCCTGTCTGCGGTCCCTACTTTAAATACTCCTCCACTGACCAGACCACTGCTGCCCGTGTACCCCTGGAACCAATTATAAAGTGCCTACAGCCAGCCCATTTTCTTATGTTAGGCCTTTGAAGCCTGTCTGCGGTCCCTACTTTAAATACTCCTCCACTGACCACCACCAAGCTGCCTGCCCGTGTATCCATGTAACCGCTGTGAAACTGCCATGAGCCTATTGTTTGTTATTTTAGGCCTTTGATAGCCTGTCTGCGGTCCCTACTTTAAATACTCCTCCACTGACCACCAAGCTGCCTGCCCGTGTATCCATGTAACCGCTGTAAAACTGCCATGAGCCTATTGTTTGTTATTTTAGGCCTTTGATAGCCTGTCTGCGGCCCCTACTTGCAATACTCCTCCACTGACCACAATGCTGCCTGGAGTGCCTGCCTGTGTATCCATGTAACCGATGTAAAACTGCCATGACTGCCTACTGTTTGTTATTTTAGGCCTTTGATAGCCTGTCTGCAGCCCCTACTTGCAATACTCCTCCACTGACCACACCAATGCTGCCCGTGTACCCCTGGAACCTATTTAAAAGTTCATAGAGCCTAGTTATATATTTTATTTACTATTAATAAGGCCATGATGGACTACGCTGTACCACGCTACAAGCTAACCAGTCGACACTTCTTTTGCGAGAAAAGCCATCCCAACCCTCCACCAGCATGTAGAAGACCGCATTGTCCATGCACTCTGGCAATCTGTGAGTACAAAGGTGCACCTGACAACAGACGCATGGACCTGTAGGCATGGCCACGGAAGATTACGTGTCCATTACGGCGCAATGGGTTAATGTGGTGGATGCATGGTCCACAGGGGACAGCCTACTAAGTCTGTCTGCAGTCCCTAATTCAAATTGTCCTCCACTGTCTAAATCGGAACTTCCACCTTCTGGCTTTCGGCCTATAGTATCAGAAATTAAACTGCATTTGGCCTTCAACTTTGGTTAGGGCCTACTAACGGCTTCTGCCCCTCCCTGGTGTTGCCCTCAACTAAATAAAGCTGAGCTTCAACCTTCTGCTCCAAATTACCATTTTGAAAAATGCAATAGGCTTTTCAGGCCTACTAAAGGTGTCTGTCTGTGTGCCCCTGCCTGGTGTTGTCCTCAACTAAATAAAGCTGAGCTTCAACCTTCCGGCTCTCATTATGTGGTTTTAAAAAAAAAAATGGTGGTTAGGGCCTACTAACGGCTTCTGCCCCTCCCTGGTGTTGCCCTCAACTAAATAAAGCTGAGCTTCAACCTTCTGCTCCAAATTACCATTTTGAAAAATGCAATAGGCTTTTCCGGCCTACTAAAGGTGTCTGTCTGTGTGCCCCTGCCTGGTGTTGTCCTCAACTAAATAAAGCTGAGCTTCAACCTTCCGGCTCTCATTATGTGGTTTTAAAAAAAAAAATGGTGGTTAGGGCCTACTAACGGCTTCTGCCCCTGCCTGGTGTTGCCCTCAACTAAATAAAGCTGAGCTTCAACCTTCTGCTCCAAATTACCATTTTAAAAAATGCAATAGGCTTTTCCGGCCTACTAAAGGTGTCTGTCTGTGTGCCCCTCCCTGGTGTTGCCCTCAACTAAATAAAGCTGAGCTTCAACCTTCTGCTCCAAATTACCATTTTGAAAAATGCAATAGGCTTTTCCGGCCTACTAAAGGTGTCTGTCTGTGTGCCCCTCCCTGGTGTTGTCCTCAACTAAATAAAGCTGAGCTTCAACCTTCCGGCTCTCATTATGTGGTTTTAAAAAAAAAAATGGTGGTTAGGGCCTACTAACGGCTTCTGCCCCTCCCTGGTGTTGCCCTCAACTAAATAAAGCTGAGCTTCAACCTTCTGCTCCAAATTACCATTTTGAAAAATGCAATAGGCTTTTCAGGCCTACAAAAGGTGTCTGTCTGTGTGCCCCTCCCTGGTGTTGTCCTCAACTAAATAAAGCTGAGCTTCAACCTTCCGGCTCTCATTATGTGGTTTTAAAAAAAAAAATGGTGGTTAGGGCCTACTAACGGCTTCTGCCCCTCCCTGGTGTTGTCCTCAACTAAATAAAGCTGAGCTTCAACCTTCCGGCTCTCATTATGTGGTTTTAAAAAAAAAAATGGTGGTTAGGGCCTACTAACGGCTTCTGCCCCTCCCTGGTGTTGCCCTCAACTAAATAAAGCTGAGCTTCAACCTTCTGCTCCAAATTACCATTTTGAAAAATGCAATAGGCTTTTCAGGCCTACTAAAGGTGTCTGTCTGTGTGCCCCTGCCTGGTGTTGTCCTCAACTAAATAAAGCTGAGCTTCAACCTTCCGGCTCTCATTAAGTGGTTTTAAAAAAAAAAAATGGTGGTTAGGGCCTACTAACGGCTTCTGCCCCTCCCTGGTGTTGCCCTCAACTAAATAAAGCTGAGCTTCAACCTTCTGCTCCAAATTACCATTTTGAAAAATGCAATAGGCTTTTCAGGCCTACTAAAGGTGTCTGTCTGTGTGCCCCTCCCTGGTGTTGTCCTCAACTAAATAAAGCTGAGCTTCAACCTTCCGGCTCTCATTATGTGGTTTTAAAAAAAAAAATGGTGGTTAGGGCCTACTAACGGCTTCTGCCCCTCCCTGGTGTTGTCCTCAACTAAATAAAGCTGAGCTTCAACCTTCCGGCTCTCATTATGTGGTTTTAAAAAAAAAAATGGTGGTTAGGGCCTACTAACGGCTTCTGCCCCTCCCTGGTGTTGTCCTCAACTAAATAAAGCTGAGCTTCAACCTTCCGGCTCTCATTATGTGGTTTTAAAAAAAAAAATGGTGGTTAGGGCCTACTAACGGCTTCTGCCCCTCCCTGGTGTTGCCCTCAACTAAATAAAGCTGAGCTTCAACCTTCTGCTCCAAATTACCATTTTGAAAAATGCAATAGGCTTTTCAGGCCTACAAAAGGTGTCTGTCTGTGTGCCCCTCCCTGGTGTTGTCCTCAACTAAATAAAGCTGAGCTTCAACCTTCCGGCTCTCATTATGTGGTTTTAAAAAAAAAAATGGTGGTTAGGGCCTACTAACGGCTTCTGCCCCTCCCTGGTGTTGTCCTCAACTAAATAAAGCTGAGCTTCAACCTTCCGGCTCTCATTATGTGGTTTTAAAAAAAAAAATGGTGGTTAGGGCCTACTAACGGCTTCTGCCCCTCCCTGGTGTTGTCCTCAACTAAATAAAGCTGAGCTTCAACCTTCCGGCTCTCATTAAGTGGTTTTAAAAAAAAAAAATGGTGGTTAGGGCCTACTAACGGCTTCTGCCCCTCCCTGGTGTTGTCCTCAACTAAATAAAGCTGAGCTTCAACCTTCCGGCTCTCATTAAGTGGTTTTAAAAAAAAAATGGTGGTTAGGGCCTACTAACGGCTTCTGCCCCTCCCTGGTGTTGCCCTCAACTAAATAAAGCTGAGCTTCAACCTTCTGCTCCAAATTACCATTTTGAAAAATGCAATAGGCTTTTCCGGCCTACTAAAGGTGTCTGTCTGTGTGCCCCTGCCTGGTGTTGCCCTCAACTAAATAAAGCTGAGCTTCAACCTTCTGCTCCAAATTACCATTTTAAAAAATGCAATAGGCTTTTCCGGCCTACTAAAGGTGTCTGCCCCTCCCTGGTGTTGTCCTCAACTGAACAAAGCTGAGCTTCCACATTCTGGCTTTCGCCCTATACTATCAGATATTAAACTGCATTTGGCCTACTAGTGTGGTTAGGCCCTTGAAACAGTGTCTGCTGCTCTTGGGTTTGCTACTCCACTGAACAAAGCAATGCCGCCTGTTTAGTCCTGTTACCAATTTTGAACTGCATGTAGCCTACTTTATTCTTTGGCCCTATATCTGTTTCCTCCTCATCCTGCCCATTGCCCAGCCACTGCTAAATGAGTCTGCTGGTACATTGACCTAGACCACTACATTCCCCTTGTACTCTACACAGCCAGAATCTGTCCCTGCTGAAAGTAAGGTTCCCCTTCCCGCATGTTATACCACCTTACACAGGGACAAAGAGGAAGGTGCAGATGAAAGTGCAGGTTCCTTCATCAGGTGGGGGGGCATACTCGTTGGCGACGTCACTGGCACAGGGCCCCTCAGAGTACGCAAAAGTGTCGCTGCTGGTGGGAGGCGCCCCCGCCATGCAAACACACCGCCGTACTTTGAGGGGCCCTGTGCCAGTGGCAATGCGAACGAGTGGGCCCCCCCCCTGCTTGCTCAGGATCACAGCACTTGCAACTTTTAAATACTTACCTTTCCCTGCAACACCGCCGTGACGTAGTCCGCATTTCCTGGGCCCACGAAAAACTTGAGCCAGCCCTACTCCCCCCACAACTTTCCCCCAATTCCCTATGCCCAACTATTATTATACAGTTAATTAAGATTGGCAAGCTTCAGAAACAAGAATGGATGTTTTTGGCATTAAAATGGGCACTGTAGGTGTTTTCCTGGCCTCCACTCACTGCCGACTATGCTTCCCCATTGACTTGCATTGGGTTTCGTGTTTCGGTCGATCCCCGACTTTTAGCGATAATCGGCCGACTGCACTCGACTCGACTCTGGACAAAATCGGGTTTCCCAAAACCCTACTCGATCTTAAAAAAATGAAAGTCGCTCAACCCTACCCCCCACAAATAATAACGGTGAGTTAAGAGGAAAAGACAAACGCAGAGATGAAACAGGTTAAGCAAATGAGGCCCGCTAACGCTAGATAGCAGAAAATAGCAAGGGATCTGTGCGGTCAGTAAAAAACCCTATGCAAAAATATCCACGCAGAGAATACGAGAACCCCCACACCAACTAACGATGTGGGGGGAGCAACTCAGCACCCCAGAGCACCAGCAAGCAGGGAAATCACATATTAGCAAGCTGGACAAAAACTCATCATATACTAGGAAACATCTTGAACACAGATGAGCAAAAATAAGCAAACAGAACTTAGCTTCTCTTGGAGAGACTGATAACGGATGTAGACAGGAGCAATCAGAATAGCACTGAATACAACGGCAACAGGCAAGGAATGAAGGACCAGGTGGATTAAATAGGAAACCTAACTAGCAGATGACGAGACAGCTGATCCTGCCAGAAACCTGCAAAATAACAAAAAGAGCGACCAGGAGGAGCCCAAAGAGAGAACTCACACAGTACCACTCATGACCACAGGAGGGAGCCCAGAAACAGAGTTCACAACACTGGTGGACAAGAATAAGGACAAGAGGGATGTCCTCATCCTGACCACAATACACCGTGACAACAGCTCCCTTGTCACAGTCCGAGATACCACAATAGAAATCCCAAAGCCAGATTGGATCCTGGATAATAATAAGTTCGGGAGGGGGGTATATCTCTCAGATCAGGTCATCAAGCCATTCAGTGCCATGCGAAAGGCATGGTGCAAAAAGTTGGCTGGCCATTCACATTGTACAGATGGAATTGTTCTGCTTTTGCGCCATTATGATGATCTTGCCATACGAGGATCTTTCCTTAGTTTCAGGAGCTAGTGATCAAGACCCTAGCATTTTGCAGTCAGGTGAGGGCCCCAGTACTTCTGAAACTGATGGTGCCCATATTGTACCAGGTGAACATTTTTCCAGTAACATTCCCCAAACTGCAAGGAAGGGAAAGACACAAAAAGGTGCTGATTATGCTCCAAGAGAGGAATTTGAAAGGACACAACCATTGTGAAACCTGACTTGAGAAACCTGGCCTTTGCATTAAGGAATGCTCAAAGCCTACCACGAATCCATGAATTGATAAAAACTGTTTTTACCCCATTGACACAACACCTTTTTTCAGTTTGATGTACTACACATACCACCACATTATTAATTTGTTCCCCAGTAAAACCAAAAGCATTATTATAATTACGATGAAAAGAAAATGCGGCACTCACCCTGTTGCTGTGAAGTCATGATCTTTATTGGACCGAAAAAGTTTCAGTAGTCAAAATCCATAAGAATGGCAGGTATGCCTCTATATAATTCTTTAAGGGTAGTAGTTTCCAAAAATGGGTTCACTTTTTTCATTTTCACGGTTCAACCTTGTAAAATTCTGTGAAGCACTTGTGGGGCTCCCCACATGTCTAGATAAATTCCTTGATGGATGTAGTTTCCAAAAACAGGGGGTTTCCCTTGTTTATACACATCACGGGATCTCCAAACATGGCATGGTGCCTGCAGACCATTCCATCAAAGTCTGTGCTTCAAAACGCCACTCCTTCCTTTTGGAGCTCAGCAGTGTATTCAAACCGCAATTTTCCTACCACGTATGGGGTGTCTGCTTATTAAAGAGAACATGCACAACAAATTTCCACTTTCTCCCATTTTCTCAAAATTTTTGTGGGAACATTTATTTTTTATTTTTACGGCTCAACATTATAAACTTCTATGAAGCACCTGGGGGTTTAATGAGATCACCACACATCTAGATAAACTTTTTGAGGGTTTCATTTCTAAAATGAGGTAATTTGTGTGGAGTTTCTTTTGTTTAGGCATGTTAGGGTCTCCCGAAATACCACATGGCATCTGCCATCGATAACAACCAATTTTGCATTTCAAAAGTGAAATGGTGCTCCTTCCCTGGACTGCTGTGCTCCCAAAAAGTAGTTTTCCCCCACATGTGGAGTATCTGCATATTCAGGAAAAATTGCATTACTTTTGGGGTCCATTATATCCTGTTAACCCTGCGAAAATTAAAAAATGGGGTAAAATAAAATTTTTGGTGGAAAAATGTGATTTTTTTATTTTGATGGCTCAATGTTATAAAATTCTGTGAAGCACCTGGAGGGAGCTTGTTTCCAAAATTATGTCATTTGTGTAGGGTTTCCACTGTTTAGGCACCTCAGGGGCTTTCCAAATGCAACATGGTGTTCACTATCAATTTCAGCCAATTTTGAGTTCCAAAAGTCAAATGGTGCTTGTGATTAGACAGCATTTTATCTTAAGGACACCATGTGTGAATGTAGAGTATACGAGTGAGTTCTCGTCAATTACTTGTGGGGTTTTTTTTACAAGGAAAACATGGACTATGCTCTGAGAAAACCAGATGATACAAAGTTTTGTTCTTATGAAGGTGAGACCTCTTACATTTGTGAATGTGCTTAAAGACATGCTAATTGACTGTCCATAATAAGTGGAGGAGGATGATCGGAATCCTATCACGTCTGGCTAATTAAGATGGGGGAGCAATGTGATGACACAGCATTTTATTTTAATTAACCAGACATTCATTTTCAGCAAGCCAGGAGGAATAAACTGTTATCTATATGTTGACTTTTGAATTAATTTGGCTGTTCTTCAGTTGGTCAAGAACCATACACTGTTGTCATATGAGTCTTAAACTCCTAGAACTTATTGTCTGCTACCTTTGCAAGACAGAGATGCAGGATGATTGATCAATGATGTTTGAGAATATGTTGATTACACATTGTCCAGGCCAGCTAGCTTGTTGACTTGCAAAACAGAGGAGTAAAAACTATACAAATTGACTAAATAGTTAAACAATTCTTGTTGACCTCAACATGTCTTTCTCTTGACCTCTGGATGCTGGCTTGAAGGTCAACAGTTTTGAACTATATAAGTGGGATATACCTCTAACAATACACATCCAGACATCCAAACATCCAGATATCCAGGCATCCAGACAGCCAAGAGATCCAGAGATCCAAAGAACCAGAGACTCTTTTCAAATCACAGACAGAAACACTTTACAGGATAGCTGCCATTTAATATCTCCATCATGAGGGACAAAAATTTGACATTCTATGGGATACCAGCTTAGGGGACCACAGCACCTGCTGAAAGAATAGAGATCTCTATTGACCATCACTAGGGTTGAGCGACTTTCATTTTTTTAAGATCGAGTAGGGTTTTGGGAAACCCGATTTTGTCCAGAGTCGAGTCGAGTGCAGTCGGCCGATTATCGCTAAAAGTCGGGGATCGACCGAAACACGAAACCCAATGCAAGTCAATGGGGAAGCATAGTCGGCAGTGAGTGGAGGCCAGGAAAACACCTACAGTGCCCATTTTAATGCCAAAAACATCCATTCTTGTTTCTGAAGCTTGCCAATCTTAATTAACTGTATAATAATAGTTGGGCATAGGGAATTGGGGGAAAGTTGTGGGGGGAGTAGGGCTGGCTCAAGTTTTTCGTGGGCCCAGGAAATGCGGACTACGTCACGGCGGTGTTGCAGGGAAAGGTAAGTATTTAAAAGTTGCAAGTGCTGTGATCCTGAGCAAGCAGGGGGGGGGCCCACTCGTTCGCATTGCCACTGGCACAGGGCCCCTCAAAGTACGGCGGTGTGTTTGCATGGCGGGGGCGCCTCCCACCAGCAGCGACACTTTTGCGTACTCTGAGGGGCCCTGTGCCAGTGACGTCGCCAACGAGTATGCCCCCCCACCTGATGAAGGAACCTGCACTTTCATCTGCACCTTCCTCTTTGTCCCTGTGTAAGGTGGTATAACATGCGGGAAGGGGAACCTTACTTTCAGCAGGGACAGATTCTGGCTGTGTAGAGTACAAGGGGAATGTAGTGGTCTAGGTCAATGTACCAGCAGACTCATTTAGCAGTGGCTGGGCAATGGGCAGGATGAGGAGGAAACAGATATAGGGCCAAAGAATAAAGTAGGCTACATGCAGTTCAAAATTGGTAACAGGACTAAACAGGCGGCATTGCTTTGTTCAGTGGAGTAGCAAACCCAAGAGCAGCAGACACTGTTTCAAGGGCCTAACCACACTAGTAGGCCAAATGCAGTTTAATATCTGATAGTATAGGGCGAAAGCCAGAATGTGGAAGCTCAGCTTTGTTCAGTTGAGGACAACACCAGGGAGGGGCAGACACCTTTAGTAGGCCGGAAAAGCCTATTGCATTTTTTAAAATGGTAATTTGGAGCAGAAGGTTGAAGCTCAGCTTTATTTAGTTGAGGGCAACACCAGGCAGGGGCACACAGACAGACACCTTTAGTAGGCCGGAAAAGCCTATTGCATTTTTCAAAATGGTAATTTGGAGCAGAAGGTTGAAGCTCAGCTTTATTTAGTTGAGGGCAACACCAGGGAGGGGCAGAAGCCGTTAGTAGGCCCTAACCACCATTTTTTTTTTAAAACCACTTAATGAGAGCCGGAAGGTTGAAGCTCAGCTTTATTTAGTTGAGGACAACACCAGGGAGGGGCAGAAGCCGTTAGTAGGCCCTAACCACCATTTTTTTTTTTTAAAACCACTTAATGAGAGCCGGAAGGTTGAAGCTCAGCTTTATTTAGTTGAGGACAACACCAGGGAGGGGCAGAAGCCGTTAGTAGGCCCTAACCACCATTTTTTTTTTTAAAACCACATAATGAGAGCCGGAAGGTTGAAGCTCAGCTTTATTTAGTTGAGGACAACACCAGGGAGGGGCAGAAGCCGTTAGTAGGCCCTAACCACCATTTTTTTTTTTAAAACCACATAATGAGAGCCGGAAGGTTGAAGCTCAGCTTTATTTAGTTGAGGACAACACCAGGGAGGGGCACACAGACAGACACCTTTTGTAGGCCTGAAAAGCCTATTGCATTTTTCAAAATGGTAATTTGGAGCAGAAGGTTGAAGCTCAGCTTTATTTAGTTGAGGGCAACACCAGGGAGGGGCAGAAGCCGTTAGTAGGCCCTAACCACCATTTTTTTTTTTAAAACCACATAATGAGAGCCGGAAGGTTGAAGCTCAGCTTTATTTAGTTGAGGACAACACCAGGGAGGGGCAGAAGCCGTTAGTAGGCCCTAACCACCATTTTTTTTTTTAAAACCACATAATGAGAGCCGGAAGGTTGAAGCTCAGCTTTATTTAGTTGAGGACAACACCAGGGAGGGGCACACAGACAGACACCTTTAGTAGGCCTGAAAAGCCTATTGCATTTTTCAAAATGGTAATTTGGAGCAGAAGGTTGAAGCTCAGCTTTATTTAGTTGAGGGCAACACCAGGGAGGGGCAGAAGCCGTTAGTAGGCCCTAACCACCATTTTTTTTTTTAAAACCACATAATGAGAGCCGGAAGGTTGAAGCTCAGCTTTATTTAGTTGAGGACAACACCAGGGAGGGGCAGAAGCCGTTAGTAGGCCCTAACCACCATTTTTTTTTTTAAAACCACATAATGAGAGCCGGAAGGTTGAAGCTCAGCTTTATTTAGTTGAGGACAACACCAGGGAGGGGCACACAGACAGACACCTTTAGTAGGCCTGAAAAGCCTATTGCATTTTTCAAAATGGTAATTTGGAGCAGAAGGTTGAAGCTCAGCTTTATTTAGTTGAGGGCAACACCAGGGAGGGGCAGAAGCCGTTAGTAGGCCCTAACCACCATTTTTTTTTTTTAAAACCACTTAATGAGAGCCGGAAGGTTGAAGCTCAGCTTTATTTAGTTGAGGACAACACCAGGCAGGGGCACACAGACAGACACCTTTAGTAGGCCTGAAAAGCCTATTGCATTTTTCAAAATGGTAATTTGGAGCAGAAGGTTGAAGCTCAGCTTTATTTAGTTGAGGGCAACACCAGGGAGGGGCAGAAGCCGTTAGTAGGCCCTAACCACCATTTTTTTTTTTAAAACCACATAATGAGAGCCGGAAGGTTGAAGCTCAGCTTTATTTAGTTGAGGACAACACCAGGGAGGGGCAGAAGCCGTTAGTAGGCCCTAACCACCATTTTTTTTTTTAAAACCACATAATGAGAGCCGGAAGGTTGAAGCTCAGCTTTATTTAGTTGAGGACAACACCAGGGAGGGGCACACAGACAGACACCTTTTGTAGGCCTGAAAAGCCTATTGCATTTTTCAAAATGGTAATTTGGAGCAGAAGGTTGAAGCTCAGCTTTATTTAGTTGAGGGCAACACCAGGGAGGGGCAGAAGCCGTTAGTAGGCCCTAACCACCATTTTTTTTTTTAAAACCACATAATGAGAGCCGGAAGGTTGAAGCTCAGCTTTATTTAGTTGAGGACAACACCAGGGAGGGGCAGAAGCCGTTAGTAGGCCCTAACCACCATTTTTTTTTTTAAAACCACATAATGAGAGCCGGAAGGTTGAAGCTCAGCTTTATTTAGTTGAGGACAACACCAGGGAGGGGCACACAGACAGACACCTTTAGTAGGCCGGAAAAGCCTATTGCATTTTTCAAAATGGTAATTTGGAGCAGAAGGTTGAAGCTCAGCTTTATTTAGTTGAGGGCAACACCAGGGAGGGGCACACAGACAGACACCTTTAGTAGGCCGGAAAAGCCTATTGCATTTTTTAAAATGGTAATTTGGAGCAGAAGGTTGAAGCTCAGCTTTATTTAGTTGAGGGCAACACCAGGCAGGGGCAGAAGCCGTTAGTAGGCCCTAACCACCATTTTTTTTTTTAAAACCACATAATGAGAGCCGGAAGGTTGAAGCTCAGCTTTATTTAGTTGAGGACAACACCAGGCAGGGGCACACAGACAGACACCTTTAGTAGGCCGGAAAAGCCTATTGCATTTTTCAAAATGGTAATTTGGAGCAGAAGGTTGAAGCTCAGCTTTATTTAGTTGAGGGCAACACCAGGGAGGGGCAGAAGCCGTTAGTAGGCCCTAACCACCATTTTTTTTTTTAAAACCACATAATGAGAGCCGGAAGGTTGAAGCTCAGCTTTATTTAGTTGAGGACAACACCAGGCAGGGGCACACAGACAGACACCTTTAGTAGGCCTGAAAAGCCTATTGCATTTTTCAAAATGGTAATTTGGAGCAGAAGGTTGAAGCTCAGCTTTATTTAGTTGAGGGCAACACCAGGGAGGGGCAGAAGCCGTTAGTAGGCCCTAACCAAAGTTGAAGGCCAAATGCAGTTTAATTTCTGATACTATAGGCCGAAAGCCAGAAGGTGGAAGTTCCGATTTAGACAGTGGAGGACAATTTGAATTAGGGACTGCAGACAGACTTAGTAGGCTGTCCCCTGTGGACCATGCATCCACCACATTAACCCATTGCGCCGTAATGGACACGTAATCTTCCGTGGCCATGCCTACAGGTCCATGCGTCTGTTGTCAGGTGCACCTTTGTACTCACAGATTGCCAGAGTGCATGGACAATGCGGTCTTCTACATGCTGGTGGAGGGTTGGGATGGCTTTTCTCGCAAAAGAAGTGTCGACTGGTTAGCTTGTAGCGTGGTACAGCGTAGTCCATCATGGCCTTATTAATAGTAAATAAAATATATAACTAGGCTCTATGAACTTTTAAATAGGTTCCAGGGGTACACGGGCAGCATTGGTGTGGTCAGTGGAGGAGTATTGCAAGTAGGGGCTGCAGACAGGCTATCAAAGGCCTAAAATAACAAACAGTAGGCAGTCATGGCAGTTTTACATCGGTTACATGGATACACAGGCAGGCACTCCAGGCAGCATTGTGGTCAGTGGAGGAGTATTGCAAGTAGGGGCCGCAGACAGGCTATCAAAGGCCTAAAATAACAAACAATAGGCTCATGGCAGTTTTACAGCGGTTACATGGATACACGGGCAGGCAGCTTGGTGGTCAGTGGAGGAGTATTTAAAGTAGGGACCGCAGACAGGCTATCAAAGGCCTAAAATAACAAACAATAGGCTCATGGCAGTTTCACAGCGGTTACATGGATACACGGGCAGGCAGCTTGGTGGTGGTCAGTGGAGGAGTATTTAAAGTAGGGACCGCAGACAGGCTTCAAAGGCCTAACATAAGAAAATGGGCTGGCTGTAGGCACTTTATAATTGGTTCCAGGGGTACACGGGCAGCAGTGGTCTGGTCAGTGGAGGAGTATTTAAAGTAGGGACCGCAGACAGGCTATCAAAGGCCTAACATAACAAACAATAGGCTCATGGCAGTTTCACAGCGGTTACATGGATACACGGGCAGGCAGCTTGGTGGTGGTGAGTGGAGGAGTATTTAAAGTAGGGACCGCAGACAGGCTTCAAAGGCCTAACATAAGAAAATGGGCTGGCTGTAGGCACTTTATAATTGGTTCCAGGGGTACACGGGCAGCAGTGGTCTGGTCAGTGGAGGAGTATTTAAAGTAGGGACCGCAGACAGGCTTCAAAGGCCTAACATAAGAAAATGGGCTGGCTGTAGGCACTTTATAATTGGTTCCAGGGGTACACGGGCAGCAGTGGTCTGGTCAGTGGAGGAGTATTTAAAGTAGGGACCGCAGACAGGCTATCAAAGGCCTAACATAACAAACAATAGGCTCATGGCAGTTTCACAGCGGTTACATGGATACACGGGCAGGCAGCTTGGTGGTGGTGAGTGGAGGAGTATTTAAAGTAGGGACCGCAGACAGGCTTCAAAGGCCTAACATAAGAAAATGGGCTGGCTGTAGGCACTTTATAATTGGTTCCAGGGGTACACGGGCAGCAGTGGTCTGGTCAGTGGAGGAGTATTTAAAGTAGGGACCGCAGACAGGCTTCAAAGGCCTAACATAAGAAAATGGGCTGGCTGTAGGCACTTTATAATTGGTTCCAGGGGTACACGGGCAGCAGTGGTCTGGTCAGTGGAGGAGTATTTAAAGTAGGGACCGCAGACAGGCTATCAAAGGCCTAACATAACAAACAATAGGCTCATGGCAGTTTCACAGCGGTTACATGGATACACGGGCAGGCAGCTTGGTGGTCAGTGGAGGAGTATTTAAAGTAGGGACCGCAGACAGGCTATCAAAGGCCTAAAATAACAAACAATAGGCTCATGGCAGTTTTACAGCGGTTACATGGATACACGGGCAGGCAGCTTGGTGGTCAGTGGAGGAGTATTGCAAGTAGGGGCCGCAGACAGGCTATCAAAGGCCTAAAATAACAAACAATAGGCTCATGGCAGTTTTACAGCGGTTACATGGATACACAGGCAGCTTGGTGGTGAGTGGAGGAGTAGTGCAAGGAGTGTCTGTCCCAGTACTCCCAAAATATAAATAGATGTTAATGTCTCGCAAAACAACCAAAACAAAAAAAAAAGGTGGCATACTTAGGTACAGGGGTGGGCTCATCTACTGAGTTTCTGACATAGTAATTTGGCAGTAACTATTTAATGGTGCCAATATAGGACACAGACACAGACTACTTTAAGTTGCATCATAGATGTCTACAAATTTGTATTGTCAGTGCCAGACATTGAATGATGTCAGCGAATAGACTAAAGATTGGTGGAGCTGTGCGACATAATTTTGCACGTGGTAGAGCACATTTTGAGCTGGGGTAGGGGGGAACTCTCTTGAGGCCGGCGGGACCGCCCCAGGGCCCCTCATGTTACAACGGTGTGTCTGACGTTGGGTGCGCACCACCACCGCCAGAGACACTACATTGTACTATGAGGGACCCAGTAGCAATGCCGTCAACCAAAAGCGAGCACACCCACCTCTTCAGACAAACAGCAGTCTCACGGGTGCTTGCGCCAAGTCGCGATACCACGGCCCCGTGTGGGGAGTTTTGCCATTTAGGGAGGTGTAAACATGTCGTATGCTGTACAATCAGCTGCAGCAAATTAGACATTAGAAAAGTAATTCACAGGCAAGAGCTTTTCATAGGAAAGCTAGGTGTCGGCCGGGCAAGGTGGGGCAAAAGATTTCGAAATCCAGTTGTGGTTCATTTTAATGAATGTTAGATCGTCAACATTTTGGGTAGCCAGACGAGTCCTTTTTTCGGTTAATATTGAACCTGCAGCACTGAATACTCTTTCTGATAGGACACTTGCTGCCGGGCAAGCAAGCTCCTGCAATGCATATTCTGCCAATTCTGGCCAGGTGTCTAATTTGGAGGCCCAGTAATCAAATGGGAATGACGGTTGAGGGAGAACATCGATAAGGGATGAAAAATAGTTAGTAACCATACTGGACAAATGTTGTCTCCTGTCACTTTCAATTGATGCAGCAGTACCTGTCCTGTCTGCGGTCATAGCAAAATCACTCCACAACCTGGTCAGAAAACCCCTCTGTCCAACGCCACTTCTGATGTGTGCACCCCTAACACTCCTAGTCTGCTGCCCCCTGGAGCTCGTGTGAGAACGATCACGTGCGCTGTGTGCTGGGAATGCCTGAAGCAAACGGTCAACAAGAGTTGATTGTTTGGTTGCTAATATTAGTTCCAAGTTCTCATGTGGCATAATATTTTGCAATTTGCCTTTATAGCGTGGATCAAGGAGGCAGGCCAACCAGTAATCGTCATCGTTCATCATTTTCGTAATGCGTGTGTCCCTTTTTAGGATACGTAAGGCATAATCCGCCATGTGGGCCAAAGTTCCAGTTGTCAAATCTCCGGTTGTGATTGGTTGAGGGGCAGTTGCAGGCAAATCTACGTCACTTGTGTCCCTCAAAAAACCAGAACCCGGCCGTGACACGCAACCAAATTCCTGTGCCCCCGGGAAAGGTTCGGCATTAAAAATATACTCATCCCCATCATCCTCCTCGTCCTCCACCTCCTCTTCGCCCGCTACCTCGTCCTGTACACTGCCCTGACCAGACAATGGCTGACTGTCATCAAGGCTTTCCTCTTCCTCTGGTGCAGACGCCTGCTCCTTTATGTGCGTCAAACTTTGCATCAGCAGACGCATTAGGGGGATGCTCATGCTTATTACGGCGTTGTCTGCACTAACCAGCCGTGTGCATTCCTCAAAGCACTGAAGGACTTGACACATGTCTTGTATCTTAGACCACTGCACACCTGACAACTCCATGTCTGCCATCCTACTGCCTGCCCGTGTATCCTCCCACAAATAAATAACAGCACGCCTCTGTTCGCACAGTCTCTGAAGCATGTGCAGTGTTGAGTTCCACCTTGTTGCAACGTCTATGATTAGGCGATGCTGGGGAAGGTTCAAAGACCGCTGATAGGTCTGCATACGGCTGGCGTGTACAGGCGAACGTCGGATATGTGAGCAAAGTGCACGCACTTTGAGGAGCAGGTCGGAGAACCCAGGATAAGTTTTCAATAAGCACTGCACCACCAGGTTTAAGGTGTGAGCCAGGCAAGGAATGTGTTTCAGTTGGGAAAGGGAGATGGCAGCCATGAAATTCCTTCCGTTATCACTCACTACCTTGCCTGCCTCAAGATCTACTGTGCCCAGCCACGACTGCGTTTCTTGTTGCAAGAACTCGGACAGAACTTCCGCGGTGTGTCTATTGTCGCCCAAGCACTTCATAGCCAATACAGCCTGCTGACGCTTGGCAGTAGCTGGCCCATAATGGGACAACTGGTGTGCAACAGTGTCATCTGCCGATGGAGTGGTTGGCAGACTGCGTTCTGTGGAAGAGCTGTAGCTTCTGCAGGAGGACGAGGAGGAGGAGGAGGAGGGGGTGCGAACGCCTACAGCCAACTGTTTCCTAGACCGTGGGCTAGGCACAACTGTCCCTAAATTGATGTCGCCTGTGGACCCTGCATCCACCACATTCACCCAGTGTGCCGTGATGGACACATAACGTCCCTGGCCATGCCTACTGGTCCATGCATCTGTAGTCAGGTGCACCTTTGTACTCACAGATTGCCTGAGTGCATGGACGATGCGCTGTTTAACATGCTGGTGCAGGGCTGGGATGGCTTTTCTGGAAAAAAAGTGTCGACTGGGTAGCTCGTATCGTGGTTCAGCGTACTCCATCAGGGCTTTGAAAGCTTCGCTTTCAACTAACCGGTAGGGCATCATCTCTAACGAGATTAGTCTAGCTATGTGGGCGTTAAAACCCTGTGTACGCGGATGCGAGGATAAGTACTTCCTTTTTCTAACCAGAGTCTCATGTAGGGTGAGCTGGACTGGAGAGCTGGAGATCGTGGAACTTTCGGGTGTGCCGGTGTACATGGCAGACTGAGAGACGGTTGGAGACGGTATTGTTTCCGCCGGTGCCCTAGATGCAATATTTCCTCCTACAAAACTGGTGATTCCCTGACCCTGACTGCTTTTGGCTGGCAAAGAAACCTGCACAGATACTGCCGGTGGTGCGGAAAATGGTGGCCTTACAGTGACGGAAGGGATGTTGCGTTGCTGACTAGCTTCATTGGCCGAGGGTGCTACAACCTTGAGGGACGTTTGGTAGTTAGTCCAGGCTTGAAAATGCATGGTGGTTAAGTGTCTATGCATGCAACTAGTATTTAGACTTTTCAGATTCTGACCTCTGCTTAAGCTAGTTGAACATTTTTGACAGATGACTTTGCGCTGATCAGTTGGATGTTGTTTAAAAAAATGCCAGACTGCACTCTTCCTAGACTCGGATCCCTTTTCAGGGATTGCAGACTGAGCTTTAACCGGATGGCAACGCTGTGCTCCAACAGGTTTTGGCTTTGACACGCGTTTTGGTCCAGATACGGGCCCGGCAGATGGAACCTGTTGCGATGTTGATGCCTGCTGCGGCCCCTCCTCCACCTCCGCTTCTGAACTACTGCCGCCTGCACCCTGTTCCCCCAATGGCTGCCAATCGGGGTCAATAACTGGGTCATCTATTACCTCCTCTTCGAGCTCGTGTGCAACTTCGTCTGTGTCACTGTGTCGGTCGGTGGTATAGCGTTCGTGGCGGGGCAACATAGTCTCATCAGGGTCTGATTGTGGATCTGTACCCTGAGAGGGCAATGTGGTGGTCTGAGTCAAAGGAGCAGCATAGTACTCTGGCTGTGGCTGTGCATCAGTGCACTCCATGTCAGAATATACTTGTAATGGGCATGGCCTGTTAAATGTTTCACTTTCTAAGCCAGGGACGGTATGTGTAAAGAGCTCCATGGAGTGACCCGTTGTGTCGCCTGCTGCATCCTTCTCTCTTGTTGTAGTTTTTGCTGAGGAGGACAAGGAAGCGACTTGTCCCTGACCGTGAACATCCACAAGCGACGCGCTGCTTTTACATTTACCAGTTTCGGAAGAGGAGGCAAAAGAGCTAGAGGCTGAGTCTGCAATGTAAGCCAAAACTTGCTGTTGCTGCTCCGCCTTTAAAAGCGGTTTTCCTACTCCCAGAAAAGAGAGCGTTCGAGGCCTTGTGTAGCCTGACGACGAAACTGGCTCCACAGCTCCAGACTTAGGTGGAATATTTTTATCCCCACGACCACCTGATGCTCCACTACCACTACCATCATTACCAGCTGACAATGAACGCCCACGACGACCTCTTGCACCAGACTTCCTCATTGTTTTAAAATCTTAACCAAAGTAACTTTATTTGTTGCTGTCAAACAACTTACACGGTGAGCTATAACTTCAGTATGATTTCAATATCCCTTAACAGGTTGGTGAGACCACAAGGAAAATCAGGCACAATGTTACACACTCTGTTTTCTGTGGCACAAAATCACAGAGATGACACACACGCAGGACTGTCACTCAAGCACTAATGTCAATATTAATCTCCCACCTAATTTATTTATTTTTTTTTCTCAGGGAGACTTTAGAAACCAAATAATATTAAAAAAAAAAAAAAAAAAAAGGCTTTCTATGGCCCACAATTAGAGAGAGAGAGGTGGCACAACCAGGAGTCAAGACTGGCGCACAAGCTGAAAGGGCAATATTACTCTCCCACTGTTTTTTATGTTTTTTTTGTTTTTTTCAGGGAGACTTTAGAAACCAAATAATATTAAAAAAACCAAAAAAAAAAAAGGCTTTCTATGGCCCACTGAATGAGAGGGAGAGAGGTGGCACACCCAGGAGTCAAGATTGGCACACAAGCTGAAAGGGCAATATTACTCTCCCACTGTTTTTTTAGGTTTTTTTTTTTTTTTCAGGGAGACTTTAGAAACCAAATAATATTAAAAAAAAAATAAAAAAAAAAAAATAGGCTTGCTATAGCCCACTGAATGAGAGATAGCACACACAGCAGTGGCACACAAGCCCTGACTGAGGCCAATATTTTTCTCCCACTGATTGATGTAGTGTTTTTGTGTTGAGGTAGAATTTAGAACACAAATCACGGAAAAAATAAATAGGCTTTCTATGGCCCACTGAATGAAAGGGAGAGAGGTGGCACACCCAGGAGTCAAGACTGGCACACAAGCTGAAAGGGCAATATTACTCTCCCACTGTTTTTTTATGTATTTTTTGTTTTTTCAGGGAGACTTTAGAAACCCAATAATATTTAAAAAAAAAAATAAATAGGCTTTCTATGGCCCACTGAATGAGAGGGAGAGAGGTGGCACACCCAGGAGTCAAGACTGGCACACAAGCTGAAAGGGCAATATTATTCTCCCACTGTTTTTTTAGGTTTTTTTTTTTTTTTTCAGGGAGAATTAGAAACCAAATAATATTAAAAAAAAAAAATAAATAGGCTTTCTATGGCCCACTGAATGAGAGGGAGAGAGGTGGCACACCCAGGAGTCAAGACTGGCACACAAGCTGAAAGGGCAATATTACTCTCCCACTGTTTTTTTAGGTTTTTTTTTTTTTTTCAGGGAGACTTTAGAAACCAAATAATATTAAAAAAAAAAAAAAAAAAAAAAAAATAGGCTTGCTATAGCCCACTGAATGAGAGATAGCACACACAGCAGTGGCACACAAGCCCTGACTGAGGCCAATATTTTTCTCCCACTGATTGATGTAGTGTTTTTGTGTTGAGGTAGAATTTAGAACACAAATCACGGAAAAAATAAATAGGCTTTCTATGGCCCACTGAATGAAAGGGAGAGAGGTGGCACACCCAGGAGTCAAGACTGGCACACAAGCTGAAAGGGCAATATTACTCTCCCACTGTTTTTTTATGTATTTTTTGTTTTTTCAGGGAGACTTTAGAAACCCAATAATATTTAAAAAAAAAAATAAATAGGCTTTCTATGGCCCACTGAATGAGAGGGAGAGAGGTGGCACACCCAGGAGTCAAGACTGGCACACAAGCTGAAAGGGCAATATTATTCTCCCACTGTTTTTTTAGGTTTTTTTTTTTTTTTCAGGGAGAATTAGAAACCAAATAATATTAAAAAAAATAAATAAATAGGCTTTCTATGGCCCACTGAATGAGAGGGAGAGAGGTGGCACACCCAGGAGTCAAGACTGGCACACAAGCTGAAAGGGCAATATTACTCTCCCACTGTTTTTTTAGGTTTTTTTTTTTTTTTCAGGGAGACTTTAGAAACCAAATAATATTAAAAAAAAAAAAAAAAAAAAAAATAGGCTTGCTATAGCCCACTGAATGAGAGATAGCACACACAGCAGTGGCACACAAGCCCTGACTGAGGCCAATATTTTTCTCCCACTGATTGATGTAGTGTTTTTGTGTTGAGGTAGAATTTAGAACACAAATCACGGAAAAAATAAATAGGCTTTCTATGGCCCACTGAATGAAAGGGAGAGAGGTGGCACACCCAGGAGTCAAGACTGGCACACAAGCTGAAAGGGCAATATTACTCTCCCACTGTTTTTTTATGTATTTTTTGTTTTTTCAGGGAGACTTTAGAAACCCAATAATATTTAAAAAAAAAAAAAAATAGGCTTTCTATGGCCCACTGAATGAGAGGGAGAGAGGTGGCACACCCAGGAGTCAAGACTGGCACACAAGCTGAAAGGGCAATATTATTCTCCCACTGTTTTTTTAGGTTTTTTTTTTTTTTTTCAGGGAGAATTAGAAACCAAATAATATTAAAAAAAAAAAATAAATAGGCTTTCTATGGCCCACTGAATGAGAGGGAGAGAGGTGGCACACCCAGGAGTCAAGACTGGCACACAAGCTGAAAGGGCAATATTACTCTCCCACTGTTTTTTTAGGTTTTTTTTTTTTTTTCAGGGAGACTTTAGAAACCAAATAATATTAAAAAAAAAAAAAAAAAAAAAAATAGGCTTGCTATAGCCCACTGAATGAGAGATAGCACACACAGCAGTGGCACACAAGCCCTGACTGAGGCCAATATTTTTCTCCCACTGATTGATGTAGTGTTTTTGTGTTGAGGTAGAATTTAGAACACAAATCACGGAAAAAATAAATAGGCTTTCTATGGCCCACTGAATGAAAGGGAGAGAGGTGGCACACCCAGGAGTCAAGACTGGCACACAAGCTGAAAGGGCAATATTACTCTCCCACTGTTTTTTTATGTATTTTTTGTTTTTTCAGGGAGACTTTAGAAACCCAATAATATTTTAAAAAAAAAATAAATAGGCTTTCTATGGCCCACTGAATGAGAGGGAGAGAGGTGGCACACCCAGGAGTCAAGACTGGCACACAAGCTGAAAGGGCAATATTACTCTCCCACTGTTTTTTTAGGTTTTTTTTTTTTTTCAGGGAGACTTTAGAAACCAAATAATATTAAAAAAAAAAAAAAAAAATAGGCTTGCTATAGCCCACTGAATGAGAGATAGCACACACAGCAGTGGCACACAAGCCCTGACTGAGGCCAATATTTTTCTCCCACTGATTGATGTAGTGTTTTTGTGTTGAGGTAGATTTTAGAACACAAATCACGGAAAAAATAAATAGGCTTTCTATGGCCCACTCAGTGAGAGATGGCACACACAGGGATGGCACTGTAGCAGAAATGCCAATCTTAATCTCCCACAAAAAAAAAACAAAACAAAAAAAAAAACTGTCCTACAATTACTATCTCCCTGCAGTAATGTAAGCCAGGTATGGCAGGCAGCAATAGGAGTGGACTGATGCACAAATTAAATAAAAAGTGTGGACAAACAAAAAAGATAGCTGTGCAGAAAGGAAGGAACAAGAGGATATGTGCTTTGAAAAAAGCAGTTGGTTTCCACAGTGGCGTACACACAGCAATACAGCTATCACGGAGCCTTCTAGGGCAGCCCAATGAGCTACAGCGCTGAGGGGAAAAAAAAAAAAAAATAGCTTCCACAGTCCCTGCACACCGAAGGTGGTGTTGGACAGTGGAAATCGCTGCAGCACAAGCGGTTTGGTGGTTAGTGGACCCTGCCTAACGCTCTCCCTGCTTCTGACGAAGCGGCAGCAACCTGTCCCTAAGCTCAGATCAGCAGCAGTAAGATGGCGGTCGGCGGGAACGCCCCTTTATAGCCCCTGTGACGCCGCAGACAGCAAGCCAATCACTGCAATGCCCTTCTCTAAGATGGTGGGGACCAGGATCTATGTCATCACGCTGCCCACACTCTGCGTTCACCTTCATTGGCTGAGAAATGGCGCTTTTCGCGTCATTGAAACGCGACTTTGGCGCGAAAGTCGCGTACCGCATGGCCGACAAGCACAGGGGTCGGATCGGGTTTCATGAGACGCCGACTTAGCCAAAAGTCGGCGACTTTTGAAAATGATCGACCCGTTTCGCTCAACCCTAACCATCACTGAACAATGGATACATTTGGGTAGTCAGGATTTGGACCCACAGGTCACCTGAGCCCCATGGATACATTTGGAAAGCCAGAATTGGGACCCACCGGTCACCTGGCTCCATGGAGATGTTTGGAGAAGCCAAGATGTGTCTTGATGATGGGTCCCACCAGTCTCCAGGCCTTGTGTCTGAATGGACTGTCAGCTTCCTAAGCTTGTCGTTACCTCCTCTCTGTGCATGATGCAGGTGGGGGTAGTCGGCCCAGGAAGCTCTGAAGACACAGCTGATTATCCCAGAGAGTCAGCGGAAGGGTGAGACTCTAATTTTACACCATCTTGGGTATTCTGCTGGGAATGTTCTATGTTTTATTTGCCTATGTTGTGGTGCAATAAAGTATTACCACACTGTTTTACCCTTACTCTGTGCTGTCTTAATAGTATTACGCCCAGCGTAAAAAGAGAGTGGGCATTCGGTGGGATGCGCCCTGGTCCATGTGGTTTCAGATAGCAGACTGGAACACCCGTTGACCCCCGTGTCTCCAGAGTGCTCCTTCCATTCTGAGTTTTGCAGTGCACCCAAACAGTAGTTTTGCACCACATACAGTATAGGGTATTTGTGTACTAAGGAGAAATTGGATGAACCAATAAATTGTATGGTGTATTTTCTCCTGTTATCCTTGCAAAAATGAAAAATTTAGGAATAATGTAATATTTTTTGTATGAAAGAAGTAAAATTTGTATTTCTCAGTCCCCCATGACAGCACCACCAGAGAGAGGGGATCCGCCCTTCAGGGACAGGAAACCTACAGGATAAAAGAGCGGTACCTCTCCCCTGCATCAGTTTGGTTTCCTGTCCCTTACGGGGAACCTAGTAGGATGGTACCTGCGTATCCGAAGACCGACCGAGGATATCTGAGAAGATTGAAGAGTCCGGAGCCGGCCAGTCCGAGTTCTGGCAGCTGGTATGGTGTCCGAGGTTGCCACGGCTACGACCGATGGGTCCGGAGCATGAGCGGGGGGAAGGGCAGCCACCACTCCGGATACGAGTTTGGGGCTTCCAGGACCTGCCGTGCAGAGGACGCCAGGATATCCAAGATGGCACCGCACCAGAAGTGGTAGGAAGACTTCCGGTTTTTGGGGGGCGCAGTGAGTGAGGTGCCCCAAGATGGTGCTGCCCCGGAACCGAAATGCTTCATTTCCGGGTCCCTGACAACGCGCGCATGCGCAGAAGAGAGTTACAGAAAAAAAAGCGCTTCCTCAGTAATGCAGCCACAGGGGGAGGGGCTGGCAATAAGCGCCAAGCTTTAAAAGAATGGTGGATGTGGGAGCTCCTCGCTGCATGCTGTCCCAAGGTAGTACCATGGAAGACAGCGACCAGCAGCTCCAGCCGCCGCCACAGCAGCGCCACCACCAGCGACCAAAGCCGGATGTACAGAAGAAACAAACTTCTGCTGACACCCGGAGTTCTCGGTCCGGTAGCCATTCCACGCAGCATAGCAAGAACTCCAGTGTGGTGAACCAGCTACTGCCTACGGATCTCACACTTCAGGATCCTACCCCTCCTCCAGAATCGGTACCTGTGGCTGCATAAGATTGGTGAGTGATCTTTGTGAAAGTTCACTTTTGTAATTGGGGTTTCCTCTTCTCCATTTATCTTAGGCAAGGAAAAGAACGGGGAAAACAAAACACAGAACCTGCCCCTTGTGCGAAAAAGCCTTACCGCAATCTTGGGATAAGAAGTTGTGTGACTCCTGTATAGGTCGAGTCCTCTGTGAGGAAACCCCAAACTTCGCCTCTAAGTTACGATCTGTAATTAAATCAGAGGTAGAAACTGTGTTTAATTCCCTTAAAGGTGAAAAGAAAGTTAATAGAAAAGAACCTATTGATTATCTGAACTCTGACTCTTCCAGCTCTGAGAGTAGAAACTCAGATACACAGGAATCCTCCTTCTCCTCTTCGGATAATGAGAGTGGAGGTCATCATTGCTTCCCTCTAGATGAGGTCGACGCACTTGTAAAGGCAGTAAGATCGACTATGGGGGTATTGGACCCTCGTCCTGACAAAACGGTCCAGGATATTATGTTTGGAGGACTATGCCAAAAAAGCGTAAAGTTTTTCCCCTTAATGAAAACATACAAGCGTTAATTAAAAAGGAGTGGGAAAAACCAGAGAGGAAGAACTCATCGGTCCCCTCTATAAAAAGAAAATATCCCTTTGAAGAGGAGGCTTCTACTTCATGGGATAAAGCCCCCAAACTCGACGTTGCGGTAGCTAAGGCCTTAAAAAAATTTGCACTACCATTTGAGGATTTGGGAACCCTGAAAGATCCTCTTGATAAAGAGCAGATACTTTTCTTAAAGGGGCCTGGGAGTCGGCAGGGGGATGTTTAAGACCAGCCATAGCAGCTGCTTGCACATAGCAGCTGCTTGATCCTTAATGATTTGGGCTGATTACTTAGAGAAACAGCTAAGGGATGGGGTGCCCAGAAATAAAGCATTAGAATCTATCCCTATGATTAGAGGAGCAGCTGCGTTTTTGGCAGTCTCATCGGCCGACTCAATTAAACTAGCGTCTAAATCTGCAGCTCTTTCGAATGCAGCACGTACAACCTTATGGCTAAAGAGCTGGCCAGGTGATTTACAAACCAAGCAAAAACTTTGTTCAATCCCATGTGAGGGCAAGTTTCTTTTTGGAGAGACTCTGGACGATATCCTGCAGAAAGCAGGTGACAAAAAGAAGGGGTTCCCCAACCTGGCCCCAACGTTCACTAAGCGGCCCTTTTGGAATAGGAAATTTTTTAGGAGAAGACCACCAGGGAGCAAAACAGAAGGGATGATGGGAAAAGAAGAGACAGGGGGTTCCTTTTCGGTAATTCCTCACGGGATAGAAACTCCCCCCAAGTGACGTTTCCCCCACGGTGGGAGGGAGATTGTCTCAATTCCTCCCAGCCTGGAAGAAAAATTTCAACCAGCCCTTGGATACTAAATTTAATAAGAGTAGGGCTTCGAATAGACTTTTTATCCCTACCCCCCGAAACTATGTGGTAACACCGCTGAGGTCCTCTCCTCAACAACAAGAAGCTGCTCTAGAACTAGAAATCTTAAAACTTATAGACAAAGCTGTCATCCAAGAAGTCCCCCCTCTAGAGAGAGGAATGGGATTTTACTCCCCATTATTCCTGGTTCCAATGCCGGACGGGACCTTCCGGACTATAATAAATTTACGGAAGTTAAATACTTATGTAAGGAACCAGAGATTCAAAATGGAGTCAATAAAGTCAACAATAAAATACTTGTTTCCAAACTGTTTTATGATAGTACTGGATCTCAGCGATGCGTATTATCACGTCCCCATCCAGAAAAACTCTCAAAAATTCCTCAGACTAGCAGTAGTCATGAAAGGACAGATAAGGGAATACCAATACAGAGCTCTTCCCTTTGGCATATCAATTGCACCCCACATTTTCACCAAACTAATAGCAGAGATGATGGCACATCTGAGAGAGAAAGACATCTTGATTGTTCCATATTTGGATGACTTTCTGATTGTGAGCAACTCGGCCCAACTCTGCCGTCAGCAATGCATCAGGGTGATAGATACTCTAAAAAAAATTAGGCTGGCTGGTGAACCTTCAAAAGTCAAAACTAGAAGCAACCAGGGTTCAGAAATTTTTGGGTCTCACCTTGGACTCTATTTTTCAAGAATGTCGCCGCCCTGTCCAGAAAAGACAAAAGATAATAAATCTAGTGTCAGAAGCTCGCTCAAACCCTTCCATATCTCTGAGAAAGGCGATGTCATTACTGGGGTCCCTCTCTGCTTGCCTTCCAGCTGTTCAGTGGGCACAACTCCACACGAGACCTCTCCAGTGGGACATCTTGAGAAACCAGAATATGCTAAGGGGACGGTTAGAAGGTCGCATGACTCTAAGTTTACCTACTAATCATTCCCTAGTTTGGTGGTTGAATCCCAGCAACCTATCAAAAGGGATTCCCTGGGTGATAGAGGTGTCTCAGATAGTTACCACAGACGCAAGTCCCACAGGGTGGGGGGCTCATCTGGACAACAGAGTCACTCAGGGGGTATGGACAAATCAGGAACTCGGGGCTTCCTAAAACCAAAAAGAACTGAGGGCAGTGAATCATGCATTACTATTCTTTCTAGACAAATTACAAGGGCATCATGTCCGAGTATTTTCGGACAACAGAGTAGTGGTAGCCTACTTAAACCACCAGGGGGTACCAGGTCTCAAACATTAATAAAAACCACCTCCAAAATTTTCAGCCTGGTACAGAAAAACTTTCTATCCCTATCGGCCCTACATATAAAAGGTGTAGAGAACGAGAAAGCGGACTTCCTGAGCTGTACCCAATTAAAACAAGGGGAATGGTCTCTAAATCAAGACATCTTTGACAAAATTACAGATCTGTGGGGAATTCCTGTAATAGACCTCTAAACATGCACAGCAGAAAAGTGAAAACCTTTTGTTCCCTAGACCTCAGGGGGAACCCTCAGGCTGTAGATGCATTCACGATCCCCTGGACACAGACTCTTGCATATGCATTTCCTCCTACTATCCTCATTCCAGCAGTTCTGCGAAAAATCAGACAGGACAGATCCAGACTCATCCTAATAGCCCCCTTCTGGCCCAAAAGGGCCTGGTTCTAATGGCTGAGGATGCTATCGGTCACCGATCCCTGGGTTCTTCCGGATCTTCCGGACCTCCTGTCTCAGGGACCGGTGTTCCACCCTCAGTCAGAGAATCTCCATCTGACAGCGTGGAATTTGAGAGGTCACTATTGAAGGAAAGAGGTTTTTCTGACAAATTAGTTTCTACACTAATGAAAAGTAGAAAACCTGTGACCACAAAAATTTATGGCAAAACCTGGAAAAAATGTTTGTCCTCCTCCGGGGTAAGGTTGCAAGACGGGGTCCCAGTTGCTGAAATATTAGAATTTTTACAAAAAGGGTTAGACCTAGACCTTTCAGTAAGTACTTTAAAAGTACAGATAGCAGCCCTAGGAGCATTGTACTGTGAAAACATAGCAGCCAACCCTTGGGTAATACGGTTTGTCAGAGCAGCCACAAGGTCTAAACCTGTAACTATACATAGACTGCCAACCTGGGATTTGAACCTAGTCTTGTCAGCTTTAACAGAATGCCCGTTTGAGCCCATAGAATCAATACCACTTAAAATCCTATCACTTAAAACTGCCCTCCTGATAGCCCTAACATCGGCACGCAGAATAAGTGATCTCCAATCCCTGTTTGCAAATCCTCCCTTTACACAGATCCTGGATGATAAGGTTGGTTGTGCTAAAAACAGACCCTGCCTATCTACCAAAGGTAGCGTCCACATTCCATAGGTCTCAGGAAATAATCCTTCCTTCCTTCTGTCCAGACCCTAGAAACAAGAAAGAAGAAAAATGCCACACATTAGATGTGAGAAGGTGTCCAGTTCAGTATCTAAAATCCACTCAGCAGTGTAGGAAGGAAGGGTCTCTTTTTATCTGCTTCCAGGGACCCAGGAGAGGACTTAGAGCCTCTAAAGGCACTATAGCACGTTGCATAACAGATGCGATAGCCTTGGCGTACTCGTCCACCGGGAACGCAGTTCCAGAGGATCTGAAGGCTCACTATACAAGGGCTATGGCGACCTCTTGGGCCGAAAGGTCGGAGGTACCATTAGATCAAATTTGTAAGGCCGCCACCTGGTCATCACCTTCAACCTTTTTTAGACATTACCGCTTAGACCTAGCCTCTTCATCTGACTTAACCTTCGGAAGAAGGGTTCTGCAGGCTGTGGTCCCTCCCTAAGCAACAATCTCTGCAATTCTATCTGGTGGTGCTGTCATGGGGGGCTGAGAAAAGCGTAGTTACTCACCGATAACGGTGTTTCTCAGAGCCCATAACAGCACCTGCTTATTCCCACCCTCATCACGTGTGCAGTGATCACATTCTTTTGTATGAAGTGTGTTTTTTATATATAGACACGGTGTTCACTTGTTAAGCAATATGATAAAGTTCTATATTTTTTGTTGTGACTAACCTGGAGGACCTCCGATGCTCTGTAAACAAAACTGATGCAGGGGAGAGGTACCGCCCTTTTATCATGTAGGTTTCCTGTCCCTGAAGGGCGGATCCCCTCTCTCTGGTGGTGCTGTCATGGGCTCTGAGAAACACAGTTATCGGTGAGTAACTACGCTTTTTGCAAATTGTGAAATTTTCTAAATTTTTGCCAAATTTCCAATATTTTCAGAAATAAACACAAAAATTATCAGCCTAAATTTACCACTAACATGAAGTTCAATATGTCACTAAAAAGCAGTCTCAGAATCACTAGGATTAGTTGAAGCGTTCCAAACTTATTACTTCATAAAGTGATACTGGCTTGAATTGAAAAATTGACAGCGCCAGGAAGGTGAAAACAGGCTTCGGGACAAAGGGGTTAAACATCTCACTTTTTTATTTTCTTGAGTTAATTCATTTTCATTTAATATTTTTATTAAATGTATTAATTTATATACTTTTTATATCTTTGTGGCTCAGAATATAAACATGTTTACGTGTTCCCTGCAAAGCCTTTTATATAGGTTATTAAAGGGGTTGTCCACTACTTGCAACACACCTTTTGAATTGCTATATTCCCCTCAGCCTGTACCCACCTCCAGTAGTGGCGCTGTTTTTTTTTTTAGTGGTGAAGGCATTGACTCTCCCGTTGCTCACAAGACATTATGTTTTGTGAGCCCTGCAGCCAATGGGTGGCTGGTTCACTCTCACTTACGGTATATACTCGAGTATAAGCCAACCTGAGTATAAGCTGAGACCCCTAATTTTGCCACAAAAAACTGGGAAAATTTATTGACTCGAGTATAAGCCTAGCGTGGGAAATGCAGCAGCTACTGGTAAATTTCAAAAATCAAAATAGATACCAATAAAAGTAAAATTAATTGAGAAATCAGTAGGTTGTGTTTTTGAATATCCATATTGAATCAGGAACCCCATATAGTGCTCCATAAAGTTCATGATGGGCCCCATAAGATGCTCCATATTAAAGTATGCCCATATAATGCTGCATAAATGTTGATGATGGCCCCATAAGATGCTCCATAGCATATTATGCCCCATAGGCTGCTCCATAAAGATTGATGGCCCCATAAGATGCTCCATAAAAAATTATGCCCCTTATAATTCTGCACAAAGGTTGAAGGCCCCATAAGATGCTCCATAGAATATTATGCCCCATATAATGCTGCACAAAGGTTGATGGCACCATAAGATGCTCCATAGCATATTATGCCCCATATGCTGCTCCAGAAACGATGATGGCCCCATAAGATTCTCCATAGCATATTATGCCCCATATGCTGCTCCATAAAGGTTAATGGCCCCATAAGATGCTCCATAGAATATTATGCCCCATATGCGGCTCCATAAAGGTTGATGACCCCATAAGATGCTCCATAGAATAATATGCCCCGTATGCTGCTGCTGCGTTAAAAAAAAAAGACACTCCCCTCTTGTCGCTGGGAGCTAGGTGCCGGGGTCCTGAGCAGGCGGGGACACCGGCGCACTCAGGGGGTCAGGTGCCAGAGTCGCCGCTGGCTCAGGACACCGGCACTTGCGACATTCACCTATCCCTGTTCCACCGCCGCTCCCCGCTGTCTTCCATCTCTCTGCAGTGATTGTTCAGGCAGAGGGTGCGCACTAACCGCATCATCATGCCCTCTGACCTGAATGTCACAGCCAGAGGATGTAGAAGACAGCGCGACGGTGGAATGGGGACAGGTGAATATTGCATGACTCATCCTCCCCCGTCATACTCACCCTCCTGGCGCGGTCTCTGCACTTCCCTGCTTCTCTGTTGTCCCAAGGCGACAGCTCTTCCTGTGTTCAGCAGTCACATGGTACCGCTCATTAAAATATTGAATATGCACTCCGCCTATAGGAGTGGAGTCGCGTCCATATTCATTACTTTAATGAGCGGTACCACGTGACCGCTGAACCCTGGAAGAGCTGCAGGTGTTAGAGACCATTGGATAAGCAGGGAAGTGCAGCGACCGCACCGGGAGCAGGTGAGTAGGATGTGACAGCCGCCATTCCTGCCACTCCCCCTCCCTCGCCAACCCCCTGGGACAGTGACTCGAGTATAAGACGAGAGGGACACTTTTAGCTTAAAAAATGGGCTGAAAATCTCAGCTTATACTCGAGTATATATGGTGCTTTGAATGAAACTGACACCCGAATTGAGAGATTCTGCTACTCTATGAGTTCCATTAAAAATCAGTAACATTCAAAGGAAGTGAGTGAAGTGGCCACTGATTGGCGTTAGGTTCAAGTGGCATAACAATATCATGCGAGACCTTCGAGACCCGGCCCTGACATTGCTGGAACAGTGCTCATATTGGAGGTGGGTATAAGTTGTTTTTATTTTATTCTAGGGAATATTGCTATTGAGGAAGTGTTGTCTGAATATTACAATTGAGGCGGATTTGTACCTTCTATAAAGGTACACATATGGCAGCCTAAAAGGGAGTCCGTGACTAGATTTATTCTTGCAAATCTAATGGCAGCATGAAATAGTTTTGATTGTTAAAAAAAACCTGTTCACTGTACTTTGTAAAGGCAGAAAGGGAGAACTACATACAGTTGTGGCCAAAAGTATTGACACCCCTGCAATTCTGTCAGATAATACTCAGTTTCTTCATGAAAATGATTGCAATCACAAATTCTTTGGTATTATTATCTTCATTTAATTTGTCTTAAATGAAAAGTACAAAAGAGAATGAAGCAAAAAGCAAAATATTGATCATTTCACACAAAACTCCAAAAATGGGCCAGACAAAAGTATTGGCACCCTCAGCCTAATACTTGGTTGCACAACCTTTAGCCAAAAAACCTGCGACCAACCGCTTCCGGTAACCATCAATGAGTTTCTTACAATGCTCTGCAGGAATTTTAGACCATTCTTCTTTGGCAAACTGCTCCAGGTCCCTGATATTTGAAGGGTGCCTTCTCCAAACTGCCATTTTTAGATCTCTCCACAGGTGTTCTATGGGATTCAGGTCTGGACTCATTGCTGGCCACCTTAGAAGTCTCCAGTGCTTTCTCTCAAACCATTTTCTAGTGCTTTTTGAAGTGTGTTTTGAGTCACTGTCCTGCTGGAAGACCCATGACCTCTGAGGGAGACCCAGCTTTCTCACACTGGGCCCTACATTATGCTGCAAAATTTGTTGGTAGTCTTCAGACTTCATAATGCCATGCACACGGTCAAGCATTCCAGTGCCAGAGGCAGCAAAGCAACGCCAAAACATCAGGGAACCTCCGCCATGTTTGACTGTAGGGACCGTGTTCTTTTCTTTGAATGCCTCTTTTTTTTCTCCTGTAAACTCTATGCTGATGCCTTTGCCCAAAAAGCTCTACTTTTGTCTCATCTGACCAGAGAAAATTCTTCCAAAATGTTTTAGGCTTTTTCAGGTGTTGGCAAACTCCAGCCTGGCTTTTTTATGTCTCGGGGTAAGAAGTGGGGTCTTCCTGGGTCTGCTACCATACAGTCCCTTTTCATTCAGATGCCGATGGATAGTACGGGTTGACACTGTTGTACCCTTGGACTGCAGGGCAGCTTGAACTTGTTTGGATGTTAGTCGAGGTTCTTTATCCAACATCCGCACAATCTTGTGTTGAAATCTCTTGTCAATTTTTCTTTTCTGTCCACATCTAGGGAGGTTAGCCACAGTGCCAAGGGCTTTAAACTTCTTGATGACACTGCGCACGGTAGACACAGGAACATTCAGGTCTTTGGAGATGGACTTGTAGCCTTGAGATTGCTCATGCTTCCTCGCAATTTGGTTTCTCAAGTCCTCAGACAGTTCTTTGGTCTTCTTTCTTTTCTCCATGCTCAATGTGGTACACACAAGGACACAGGACAGAGGTTGAGTCAACTTTACTCCATGTCAACTGGCTGCAAGTGTGATTTAGTTATTGCCAACACGTTAGGTGCCACAGGTAAGTTACAGGTGCTGTTAATTACACAAATTAGAGAAGCATCACATGATTTTTCGAACAGTGCCAATACTTTTGTCCACACCCTTTTTTATGTTTGGTGTGGAATTATATCCAATTTGGCTTTAGGACAATTCTTTTTGTGTTTTTTCATTTAAGACAAATTAAATGAAGATAATAATAACAAAGAATTTATGTTTGCAATCATTTTTAGGAAGGAACTGAGTATTATCTGACAGAATTGCAGGGGTGTCAATTCTTTTGGCCACAACTGTAGTAGGAGCTCATTAGAGATCAGCGAGCACTGAAGTGCTCGAATGCTCGTTATTCGACTGGTGCAATTCCTAATGCTCAAATGCTCATTTCACGTAACAAGTATAATGGGACTCAATGAGATATCCGCACATTTTTCTGGCAGACCCTACAAGGAAGTCTGGGGGGCAGTGAAAATGTTGAAATGGATGGAAAAAGTGCTGAATCTCTGACTGAAGATTGTTGCTGAGAATAATGATGTCACGCTTTTACTCCACTTTAAGGACTGAAAATAAAACATTCAAAATCAATGAGAAATTGTAATTTACAGGAAAAAAATGTTAAGAAACATTTTTTTCTGTATAATGACTTGTATATAAAGAAAAATTTGAAAAGGTCCCTACAGCCAACACTTCCCTGTCTCCACCATTACGATGACTGTCCCATCTCCTCTGCCTTCCTCTCTTCCTCCTCATTTCCCTCCTCAGTCAATCCACGTAGAAGAGATGGGAAAAAGCTTGTGTGGGTACTAGCCTCTGTTGTGCTAGAAACCCGCTCCTGTTCCTCCTCCTTAGCCTTCACCTCCTCATTGTTAACCAATCCATGCTGAGCAGGTGAGATGAGGCCTTTTTTGGGTACATTCTCCATGCCTCATGTCTTCCTCCATCTCCACCTGGTCTGCATGCAAAGCTTCATGTTTAATAGTCAGCAACAACTGTTTATGTAGGCACAGAAGCAGGATTGTTGTGCTAATTATGGCGTCATTGCAGCTCACAATTTTTGTGGAGTCCTCAAAATCTTGGAGAACCACACAAATGTCAGACATCCATGACCACCCTTCAGTTGTTATGTGCGGAGACCTAGCAGAATACTGATGGGCATGTTGGAGCTGGCCTCTGCTGCTCACAAAGCCTTGCCAGCATGTGCAGTGTGGAGTTCCAATGCGTGGTGACGTCACACAACAGTCGATGAGCTGGCACTTGCATGCACTGCTCCAGCACTGCCAGAGCAGCGGCAGTTGTAGCTGACTTGTGGAAATTAGCGCTGATGCAACATGCCTTGGCAAGAAGCACTGGAAAATCTGGGTAGATTTTCAGAAACCTCTGAACTACAAAGATGAGCACTAGGGCCAAGCATGGAATATGTATGAGCTTGCCAAGCTTCACAGCCGCTACCAGGTTATGAAGCATTATTACACATGACTATGCCTGGTTGTAGGTTCAGCAGTGAGAGCCACAGATCTGTCTGGTCTGTTATTCCTTTTAATAACTCTGCCGCGTTGTGTGGTTTGTCTTCTAGACAAATTAGCTTCAGTAAAGCCTATGGCTGCTTTGCTGAGGCAGTGCTGCAGAGCTTCCAGCTGCCGGCTGATGTGGACGATGTGTTCTGAGATAACATATTGGGGATAGAGGATGAATAGGAGCAGAAGGGGGTACAGAAACTGGTGTGTAATGACAGACGGTGTGTGCCACTTGAGGAGCCTAGGGGGGCGCTTGCAGGGGGCCCAGAACCGAGCGCAGGGAGAGTGAGAGCTAAAGCACGCAATGTGCACAGGATCTGACACTAAACAGTCACATGATTGCAGGGGAGCAGAGCTGCCCCGCGTTAGAACTGGGAAGCAGCTAAGAGCGTGACATATGGGGCACAAAACGTAAGCGTAGTCAAATGGAGAGCCAAGTGTCAAGGCCAAACGAAAGCGAGATACCTAGAGTTGAGACAGCGAGTGAACTGAGATGAACCAGGAGGACAGAGAACCAGGAAGGACAGGGCAGTACAGAGCAGAAAACAGAGGCAGAAGTCAGGGGAAGAACTGGGTCATACACAGAAAAGCTCACACGCAGAGGCACAACGATTATAGATGAGTAACCTGGGTCAACAATCAACATTCCCTAGCTGAGTAAATGGAAGTATCACCGAAACTGGACCCAGGAACTACAAGCATTAAATAGCCGCCCCAGAACCAAAGACAGGCAAACTATCTTAACCCTGACCTGAACAGGACAGAGCCAGAACCACCCCATCCTGAGTCATGACAGTGTGTAGGAGGTGGATGGAGGAAACCCTGATAGAGGTCTCCATAATGTTCACCCAGTGTGCCTTCAGAGAAATGTAGGGTGCCTGGCCACAAGCGCTTGTCTACATGTCGGTCGTTAAGAGGACAATCCCAGTAAGTGCATTAGTAAGTGCACAGGTGATGTTCCTGGAACATGCTGGTACTGTAAGCACTATGCCGGATCCCTGCTCTAACAGGCAGGGTCTTCGGCGTGTCTTTTCACTCACCGATGCTGCAGACAGTTCCCTCCTTCCCCATGCTCTGCATTCCTCCAGCCGGTCCTCTAGCCATATCTTTAGGGCATATGTGCATGCGCTCCTTACCTCTTAAAGGGCCAGCGCGTGCATTTGCTATTTCCTCCCCAGCCAATGGCTGTGTGACATTATTTAGATAATGCTTCCTCCCCACTGGGGAGGTGCCTGAGCAACCTTACTGTTACGCAGTCTAAGTTGCTTAAGGTTGCATACCAGTCCACACTGCGCTCAACTGCATACCCTGCTTCCTGCACTCTAATGCAGATCCTGCTTGCTGCACTCAACTGCAGATCCTGGTTGCTGCACTTGACTGCAAATCATGCCTGCTGCAATCTTATACAGACCCTGCCTGCTGAACTCTACTGCAGATCCTGTCAGCTGCACTCTTATAGAAACACTGCTTGCTGCACTCTGATACAAACACTGCTTGCTGCACTCTGATCCGAACTCTGCTGCACTTGGATGCGAACTGTCTGCTGCATTCTAATACGAACTCTGACAGCTGCTCCTTCCAGTTTGTCCTCTGGGTCCAGCTGCTGCGCGTCCCTTGGTCTGTCCTGGAGTGGCACCTGGCTTTCATCCGGAGCCAAATCTAACCTCACCATCAGAGGCTCTAGTGAATAGTCAGGCGTTCGCTTAGTCACACCCCTCCAGACTTTCCACGGTCCATTGCACAGTGGTTCCACAAACCACGTCCGTGACAGGTTCAAGGCTGGTACACCGGGAGAAATAGTGGCGGCTGGGGATCGAGTACCAGGGACAGCAGCCACCATGAGTCTGTGGAAATACTCTGTGTCTATAAGCCTTAACGACAACATTTCTATGTCAAGCAGCCTGGGAATGTGCTCGTTTAGCATTTGAGCCTGTGTGTGGGTGGCTTGAAACTTTATTTTTCATTCCAATGCCTGGGGTAGGGACAGGTGCAGGGCAAGAGCCATCTGTACCAGTGTCATGTGCAGGGGAAAGAATGGTCGAGTTGGAAAGGTCCTACTGGGCCTTCTGGTCCAACTTCTCATTGGCAAGCACCTAGCACAGGGAAAAGGCAATGGTGTCACCCGCTGGCACCAATTGTGGACCCAGGCGTTCGGCCCACAGAGTTGGGTGCTTAGATGACATGTTTCATAACTCTCTTTCAAAAAGTACCAGACTGGGAAACACCTATCTCTTTGATAGAGAAATTCATGAGTGTTGGTGCTCTGTGAAACAGTTGCCTGCCTTCTCCTTCTGGTCACCCCACTGCCTCTTCTTGCCTGTTTCAGTGCTGCCGATCCCTCCTCCTTTGCACTGCTGGCCTTGCTCTGCATGCCAGCTTCCCAAGTTGGGTCAGTGATTTCATTGTTTACCACCTCGTCTTTCACCGCCACACCCAGATCCTCCTGACTTGGTGACTTAACAACAACCTGACTTATCCGCAACTGTTTCTCATCATCATATACCTCCTTAGACAAAATTTGCCGTTCTCCACCATCATCTTCTTGTGACCCATGGCTGCTTTTAACTGTTGTCCATCACTAAACAGCATGTCCTCTTCTCCCTCTTAGAACATGCAGGATGATAGGCCACAATTAAGAAATGATGATGTAAAGAGCTCCTCAGAGTGTCCTAGTGTGAGATCACTCATCTCCTGGGACTCAACATGGTGGAAGGAAGGAAGATAAGGGTGATGATTAAGTGATCCAGACTCTTAGGAGGTGAGACGGAACCATGTGGAAGACGTGGTGGTGCAGTCAGACATGCTGTAAACGTTATCTGCTATCCAACCAACCACATGTTTGCACTGGTGTGGCTTTAAAAGTGGTGTCCTGTGCCTCCCTGCAAAGTGGGACATCAAGCTATGTGTCGTTGATGGGCGTGTAGTTTGTGCTCCAGCAGCAGATGCAGTAGAACCTGCCACACGTCCTCGTCGTCTGCGTGCGCCATCATCAGCACTTCCACTTCTTTGTACTTCACTGCACGCCTTACACATTTTGTAATTACTAGATCTCTGGAAACCAAGCTTCCTTGATTTATTGAAACTAAATTTTTTTTAACAAAACAACAAATTTTGTCACCTGTAGCAGGCCAAGCAGTTTTTAAAAAGTTTAAACCACCGTAATTTCACACAAAGCACGTTAAACTGTATGAATGACAATAGTCAATTTTGGAAACCAAAAATGTGGCCACCTGTAGCAGGCTAGGCTGTTTTTAAAAATGTCAGACCACTGCAGTTTTAAACAAAGCATGTTAAAATGTATGGATGATAATAGTCAAATTTGGAACAGAAAATTTTGTAAACTGTAGCAGGCCAAGCAGTTTTTAAAAATTTGAAACCAACGTAATTTTTCAGAAAGCATGTTAAACTGAATGGGTGTTAATAGTAAAATTTTGAAACAAAAAAAAAATGTGCGAACTGTAGCAGGCCAAGCGGTTTTTATAAATTTTAAACCACAGTAATCTTACTCAAAGCATGTTAAACTAAATGGATGACAATAGAGTAAATTTTCTGCAAAAAAATAAATAAAATGTGGTCACTTGCAGCAGCCATATATTTAGAAATGGAGTGCAAAGCTCTAAGCCCTTTCATAACCTCTGATGAGGTAATGTGGCCAGCAAATCATAGTAATGCCACTTCATTACTGAGAGAGCTATCAGAGCTGTAGCAGATATAATAGTGCCTTATGAAAACTACAATAAGTAGAATCCAGTAAGTGACCCAGCATTAGAATCAGGGTTACCGCCCCTACATTATGCTATTCTCAGATTGGGAAGCTGAAATCTGATGACAGATTTGTTTTAAAAATGTTTTCAAATGTGCCAAATTTATATGGAGTTATGTTATGTGCAATTTTGTACCATCTCCTCTTCATAAAAACACCTCCGATGACAATGCTAATTTTAATAAATGTTGGCATGTGGGTTCTCGAACTTGGAGTCAAATCAAAGGGGGTATATGAAATATCATTTGGTGCCACAATGAGCTATCCAGTAGCACATTAATTTATACGAGGCAAAAAAAAAATGGGTTAATTCAAGTTTCTTATTTTTCCAAATGTGTGTTTTTAAAATTTGTCACATTTTCCAAAGGTTTATTTTAACAAGATAAAAAAAAAACAAGTATAAAATACGAGCTAGAAAGAAGTTTTTATCAAGTATGCTAGAACGGTCTTTTCATTCTAATATGAAACTATAGTAAGGATCATTGCACTAATGCAGGAGGATTTGTGATAATGTTGCAGAAATTTTTACTGTCAAAACGGAACTGCAGTGTAATGACTTTTGTTATCATGGCTTCTAATAACTATTCAGCATAAATTGACCCCACATATGTTAAATTGAAATAATATGTCAGGCACATAATAAGATAAAGGAGACATCGAGGATGCTGAAGGAATCCTCTATTACTTTGCCCAGAATAACTTATTTCAGATACACTTTCTTGAGAATTTACTTCAGTATGTGCAGCAAAACTTTTCCAGTGCAAAGAACAGAATGAAGATGTCTAGAAAAATATCACATCCTTATAGTTGCTGATCATGTACTGTTATTACAGGGTTTTAGTTGCGTATTAGCTGCAACTTAAACCTTATAATAACTATACGGTAGTTGTATAACTACAGTTACAGAATTTGAATGGTAAAGCAATATTTGTCTCTCTGAACATATCTAGCCAGTATCGGACTGGGGTGTCTGGGACCCACAGGGGGAATTGCCCCTAGGGGCCCACTATACAGCTATATGCAAATACCTGTAAGCCTATAGTGCAGCATTGACTGTAAAACACAGGAGGCTTCTGAACATTTACTATGCGCCACCGTAACTGTGATGTACAATTACAGTAGTTTACATTAAAGGAGTTCTTAGGTTAAAACAAGTTATCACCGATCCATCGGCTCCATGGGATAAATGATCGTTTAGGACCGACCATTAGAAACTGCACTGATCTGGAGAATGGGGAAGTTTTATCCATGACAGGACACTTATCCCCATTTTTAAATGCAGTGGCAGGTGGGATCTCTGACGGCAGCTCCATTCGTTCTCTTTTGGGCTTCTAGAACAAAACAAGCTCAGCGCTTGCAGCCACTGATGGAATGAATGGATCAGCGGTCAAGTTGCACATGACGCTCCAGCGTAATGGGGATAAAAGTTCCACATTCTGCCGATTAGGTTCCAGCAGTCAGACCCCCACCAATCAATATGTTATCACTAATCTTGTGGAGAGGTGATTACTTTTTTCACAGGAGATCCTGTGTAAGTGCATCTGGGTCCAAAGTATTTAAGCTCTAATAAAAATAAGGAATCTTCTCCTTAATATCAGAGAAAACAAATGACCGCCATACACAACACAATCCAATATACTAAGACCAATACTATCACATACAGGAAATAAATACCACAACACCATGACCAGACCAAGTAGTGACCGAATAATACCACATACAAGGAATAAACACACCACGCCATGATCAGACCACATAGTGACCGAATAATACCACATACAGGGAACAAATACCGCCACACCACGACCACACTACATAATGACTGAATAATACCACAAACAAGGGACAAATACCACCACACCATGACCAGACCACGCATTACCGTTACTAGTGGCATTATACACAGGAGCTCTGTATATAGTGTATAGGTAATAAAGTGATCACCAGTGACATTATAAACAGGAGCTCTGTATATAGTGTATAGGCAATACAGTGATTACCAGTGACATTATACACATGAGCTATGTATATACTGTAGTGTATAGGTAATACAGTTATCACCATTGATATTATACGCAGGAGCTCTATATAGTGTCTAGGCAATGCAGTGATCACTAGTAACATTATGCACAGGAGCTCTGTATATAGTGTCAGTGTACAGGTATTACAAGGATCACCAATAACATTGTACAAAAGAACTCTGTATATAGTATATTGCTTGCGGATACATGCAATACACTGACTTAGCAGTTACATCTCTAGTTGAAGTCCTTCATCTTCGCTTTTCTTCTTCTTCTGGCACAGAATAGTATATAGTGTGCGGGTACATGTAATACACTGACTTACCAGTGACCTATCTAGTTGAAGTCCTTCACCTTCGCTTTTCTTCTACATCAGGCACAGACCATCATTACCTCTTCCAGCCAGAACTTGTCTCTGCAGAAAATAACACAGTCATCAATTGCTGATCACTTCCAGAGCACATTCCCCAATTTTTCCCCAACTTCTACACTACATCAGATGAAGAAAAAAAGCGACGTAGTGCCGCCCTGCATAGTAACAGGACCCCACCTTTTGTTCCCCCCATGGAAAACAGTTTCCTAAAAAAGTAAATTATATTACAGTAGTAATAATTTCCCTAATTGGACCCTAAAGAAATTATACTGCTCACTTGTCACCATAAAATAATAAAGTATTTCCTCATTCTTGGACCCAAACAGTAATTAAGTCCTTCGTCTTGGCCCCCTTTATTTAATAATCTCATCTAGCCTGGCCCCCTTAATTTAATAATGCTCCAGACTGCCCCTCTATGTCACCATTTCAGTCTGACTCCCTATATCCCTTGTCCAGTCTGGCCCCTATATGTACATCCTGGCCCCAGATATCCATCTTGACATCTATATGTGCATCCTGGCTCCCATATGTCCCTTATCCTTGCCTCTATATGTGCATCCTGGTCCCCATATATACATCCTGCCCCCCATATATCTATCCTGGCCCCCATATGTCTCTTGTCCCCCCCATACACCCGTCCTGGCCCTCATATGTCCCTTGTCCTGGCCCTCCCATATATCCATCCTTGCCACCATATGCCCCTTGTCCTGGCCCCATATGTCCATCCTGGCCCCATGTATCCATCCTGTCCCCCATATATCCATCCAGGTCTCTTGTCCTGTCCCCCCATATATCCATCCTGGCTCACTCATATATCAATCCTAACCCCCCATATATCCATCCTACTCTCCCCCCATATATCCATCCTGCCCCCATAAATCACTGTGCAGTGATGAGGCAGTGACCCAGGAAAGTTCAAAGTAAATGTAGGTTTAATGTCGAAAACTTAAAAACAAAAGAAACCGATTGCAGCCAGGAAACAAAACAGTCCATAAATGCATCCAGTTGCCGAGGGCGACCTCCCCTCCGTATTACTCTGTGGGGTGCCAGAAGTTCACTCCACTGAGGTCTGTGTTCCCTCACACAGGCTGAGCTTTTGCAGAGCTGTCTGCTCTACATCTTGCAAACTCCACACTGACACACCTAGCACTCTCCTGCAGGGATTTTTACCAAAGAACCCGTGGCCATAGGCCATATGGAAAACCCGGGCCAAGGGAGGAAACGGACCACCACACTACCATCCTGTAGTCCATTTAAAAAATAAAAGCCCATGGCAGGATTTCCTAACATAGCTTGCCCAAGACAAACACTTACTTTTATTTTGCATTGCAATCACAGCTATACCTGTGACTGCAATGCACTCCCGCGGCCTCAATACGTTGCGGTGCGCATCCTGAGAGACACATAGTGACCCTTGCATATAACACCGGTCACTGCCTCACACCCCCCATATGTCCAACCCAACACCCCCATATATCCATCCTGGCCCTCCCATATATCCATCCTGGCTTCCCCATATGGCCGTCCTGGCCCCTCCATATATCCATCCTGGCCCCCCCATATATACATAATGATACATAATGAACCCCAATATATCTATCCTGACCCCCACCATATATCCATCCTGACCCCTCCATAAATCCAACCTGGCCCCTCCATATATCCATCCTGGCCCTATCTATCTATCTATCTACCGTGGGGGAAATAAGTATTTGATCCCTTGCGGATTTTGTAAGTTTGCCCACTGAGAAAAACATAAACAGTCTATAATTTTAAGGGTAGGTTAATTTTAACATTGAGAAATAGAATATCAAAAATAAAATCCAGAAAATCACATTGCATAAATTATATCAATTTATTTGCATTTTGCAGTGAGAAATAAGGATTTGATCCCTCTGGTAAACAAGACTTAATACTTGGTGGCAAAACCCTTGATGGCAAGCACAGCAGTCAGACTTTTTTTTAGTTGATGATGAGGTTTGCGCACATAACAAGAGGAATTTTGGTCCAATCCTCTTTGCAGATCATCTCTAAATCATTAGGATTTTGAGGCTATTGCTTGGCAACTCTATGCTTCTGTAACGGGCTGGGTGATGTAACAACGGTTCCAAACCTCAAGGAAGACCTGGAGCGGCGTCAATAGGAGCCTCACACAATCCGACCACGAACACGCAGCAGCTAACGACTGACCTTGGGTAGATGGCGGCTGACCCCTAGGAGCAGATTAGCTGGAATGGCCCGGGGGAATGTCCAACAGATGCAGGCAGGCAGATAAGATGACAGGAACCACAGGTGCAGACAGGAGAGTCTGACGAAGAGGTCAGCACTGGTGGGTGCAGCTGGCTCTGCTGCCATTAACGTGAGCACTGGCAAGTGCAGCTGGCTCTGGATAATTCTGTGAGTGATTAGGAGAAGGTGCTGTGGTCAGATGAGACAAAAATTGAGGTCTTTGGCATTAACTCAACTCGCCGTGTTTGGAGGAAGAGAAATGCTGCCTATGACCCAAAGAACACCGTCCCCAATGTCAAGCATGGAGGTGGAAACATTATATTTTGGGGGTGTTTCTCTGGTAATGGCACAGGACTACTTCACCGCATCAGTGGGAGAATGGATGGAGCCATGTACCATAATATCCTGAGTGACAACCTCCTTCCCACCGCCAAGACATTAAAAATGGGTGGTGGCTGGGTCTTCCAGCAAGACAATGACCCAAAACATACAGCCAAGGCAACAAAGGAGTGGCTCAAAAAGACAAAAAGAAGCACATTAAGGTAAGAGTGGTCTAGCTAGTCTCCAGACTTTAATCCCATAGAAAACTCGAAGCTCCAAGGTGCCATGCAACAGCCTCAAAATCTTAATGATTTAGAAATGATATGCTGTGCTTGCCAACAAGGGTTTTGCCACCAAGTATTAAGTCTTGTTTGTCATAGGGATCAAATACTTATTTCTCACTGCAAAATGCAAATAAATGTATATAATTTATACAATGTGATTTTCTGGATTTTATTTTTGATATTCTATTTCTCAATGTTAAAATTAAACTACCCTTAAAATTATAGACTGTTCATGTTTTTGTCAGTGGGCAAGCTTACAAAATCAGCAAGGGATCAATTACTTATTTCCCCACTCTGTCTGTCTATCTATCTATCTATCTATCTATCTATCTATCTATCTATCTATCTATCTATCTATCTATCTATCTATCTCCTGAATGCTCCCTTTATCAATTAATAATAGCCTCTGAGTGCCTGCTTAAATGCAATAATACCCTCTGAGTAAACCCCAAAAACTAATTGTGCCCATGCCCATGTAATTAAAAAAGAATTATGCCCATGAGTGTCCAACAATTATCCTCTGAAATGGGATTATTGTCCACCCAAAAAAAACCTTTTGATTAATTGAGTCTCATGACGTCATCACAAACATGCGGCGTTGACAAACTTACTGTGATGAAATAGTTAAGTATCAGCAAAGTAGACAACGATCACGGACATTTATGTATACAAAAAAATAAAGAAAATGATAAAAATAACCAATAAAAAGCTATAGAAAAGCAAATTTCAGCCTACAAGAAGGGGAAAGGTAGCCCAGGAAGATCCGTAGGCGTCAATACAGTTGAAAGGGGCACTTACCCAGGTATCTACATGCATCCCATATAACTAAGTGGGCATGGGGCTGCTCCCCCACGCCCCCACAGCCTATATAGCAACACTGTTGTTTTCCCTTCCACTTTCTTTTCCTGCATCCTCCCCTTTCTTCAATGCGCTGCAGCAGGGGAATGGCCTGCACCTCTACATTGACTACTCTTATAAGAATCAATAGGATATCATTGCAAAGAAGTGTTTACAAAGCTGTAAACTTTACTTGCTCAAACGAGTATTGCAAAGCATAATTACTGTGTGTTGGAGCATGAACAATAAAAGCTATAATACGTGTAACATTGGAGCCTAATTAGTGTATCACGCAGAATAATGCAGAGATGCCAAGATTATATTAATCTCTTAAAGAGATAGAGTTCGTCCTTTAGATTCAGATCTTTCATGTATGTTAAACCAATAGAGAGTAACAGATTTGTTTTTGTTACAATGCTGGCAAATGAATGACATCTTTAGAAATGCAGTGGGGAAAATAGCAATCCTACTAGTCACAATCAACCCTTTAACCAGTCTTGCAATATGACTTAGGATAAAAGTCTAATCAGAATCTCAATGTGCAGACACGGTGTTTCGGGCTATTGGTGATCGTCAGTGCAAAGTATGAGATCTGATTTGGCTAGGTGAAAGGATCTGGACTGGGGTCTAAGGGGTAAGGCTTCTACTTGTGGAGAGTGATATACCAGCTCTGGCTTGTCAGGGTAAGGAGGCTTATGTAATGCCGGTGGGTTTATACCTTGATACTTCGGCGTTACTCTGCATGTCTCTGCTTTAACCCTTTCTCCTCTCCCCCTAATGTGCAGGGATACTGTTGTCTGTTACCTGTATGGATGTGGCTCAGTTCCCTGCTCCGCTGCGAAGCTGCACATGTGCTGTGATGTCTTTGCTCTGCTACATGACCATCCGCATGTGCGGTCCCTGGCTGCCGCTGTGGAAGCTATCTGCGAGTTGAGAGGTCCTCTGCAGCTGGTGCATTACTTTCCACATGTGTTCAGGCTAGCAGTCGCTGCCAGGTGCCCTAAGCCACAGTTCCTGTGCTGTAATGGTTTCTGTTGGTGCCTAGGATGCGCGCGGCCACACCTACCCTGCTTTTATTAGGGTTTGTGTGGGCACCTGTGTTGCTTTCCTCAGCCTATTACATTTTGTTTCTGAGTCTAGCCTTGTGTGTGAGGTATCCAGCTCCCGTTCTGTCTGCAGTATGTTCTGGGAGAGCTGATACCTACCTTTCGCCTGTTCTGGGGGCAGAGTACCCAGATCTGCCTATCGAGAAGGCTGCATATCCAGATCCATTTGTGTCTTGTCTTCTGCCTGTTCTGAGGGCAGAGTACCCAGATCCGCCTATCCTGAAGGCTGCATATCCAGATCCATTTGTGTCTTGTTTTTCCGCCTATTCTGGGGGCAGAGTACCCAAACCCGCCTATTCTGGAGGTTGCATATCCAGATCCATTTATGTGTTGTTTTTTCGCCTATTCTGAGGGCAGAGTACCCAGACCCACCTATCCTGGAGGCTGCATATCCAGTACCTGACCCTGCCTGAATTGTGTCCTCTGTGTTATGTTTCTGAAGTCCTTTTGTGTCTGACTCCCCGTACCCAGTGTCTGAACTTCCTGGGCTCATCTTTTAAAGCTGGAGTCCGGTGTTCTTGCTGAGCTCTTACTATGCTGTGCTCAGCCTGCTATGCGTTGCTAACCCCGTCCGTCCCAGGTCCAGTCCAGCGGTGCTTGCACCATCACGCTTGAGTTCCTTTCTAGGTCGGATGCCCGGAGCCTGACTGCTGTAGCTAGGAACCTGATGACCACTGCTACCTGGTTCTGTGCCATCCGTGTACCAGCCGATGACCGGGGCTGCCACTCCAGTGACCTGATGCCCTGTCTGTGTCTTGATGTCCTTCCTGTGTCCGATGTCCTGGTGTAACTGATGCCCTGGGCTGCCAAGCCAGTGTCCCAGCCGATGACCTGGGCTGCCACACCAGTGTCCTAGATGTCTTTCCGGTATTCCTTATGTCCTGATGCCCTGCCTGTGTCCTGATGTCCTGATGTTCTTCTTGTGTCCGATGTTCTGATGTAACTGATGCCCTGGGCTGCCACGCCAGTGTCCCATCTGATGATCTGTGCTGCCATGCCAGTGTCCCAGATGTCTATCCGGTATTCCTGATGTTCCAATGTCCAGCCTGTGTCCTGATGTCCAGCCTGTGTCCTGATGTCCAGCCTGTGTCCTGATGTCCCGCCTGTGTCTTGATGTCCTGATGTTCAGTCTGTGTCCTGATGTCCAGCCTGTGTCCTGATGTCTATGGAGCGCCCCCACACCGCCGCAGGGCCGAGGGGCACCCGGAGCCGGGCCTCTGAGTCTCTGCTCTGGGGTTGTCACGGTGGCTAGACCCGGTCCGTGGCCCTGTCTGTCAGTGGGGGACGTCCGGTGCAATAAGTGGTGTTGTAACGGTGCAGTTGTGGGGTGCAGGTCGCGGTAAATAACGAGGACACCAGGTTGCAGTCTCTTTACCTCTTTACTGAAGATCTCTGAGTCCTCAGTCCAGAATACGGTTCACCAGGCTGCGCAAGTCCGGCCGGTCCAATGACACTTCCAGAGTTCTCTTCACAGGAGGAAATCTGTGCCTTCCCCCTAGCGCTATGTGTTGTAGTCCTTCCCTGCTGCGCTTACGGAAAGTACCCCACAACTGTTGTGTCTGTTTCTTAAGTTCCCTCACAACTCGACTAGATGATGTTCTGCTAATCCTCCGTCCCTCCCTGAGGTTCGGGTAGGAACGGCACCCGTTTGACGGTAGGCCCCTCTCCCACAATTGCCTCCCAAGACTTCATAGGTGATTTGAGTTAGACAGCCCGCCTGAGACTGACTGTCCTGCCGCTGTTTGGAGTATTGCTTGAAGCTGAATGTTATTCTACTCCCTCGGCATTCCGGCCACCGGTAGTGCGCCTCAGTAGGATGTTGCTTCGATCTTACAGCACGACTCCTACTGGTATTTCTCCTTTGCGTGATCCCGTTTCTCACTCAGCACAATCTATCTCTCTTCTAATCCTTTCTTGGGCACCGCCGCTACCCGGAGCAGGCACGGTCCTGTTACGTTCGTTCTCGTTGCCAAGCCTCTGTCAGGATCCCACCCCTGACAGAGACCCTACTGTATCTTCCCCTACAACACCCTCTGCCACAAGGTGTTGCCTGGTTCCAACCCAGTCAGCTTTCTGATCTAACTTCCTGCCTGACCCCCAGTTTACCCACTATGGTGGGGAGTGGCCTAATGAATAGCACCCTTAGCTCCCCCCGGAGGCCCGGCTGTGAAATGTATTGGTGTCTGTGATACCTGATCAGATGAACTCCTTCAGTGCCATCGGACGCACCATAGCTCCCCATAGTGGCGGAGCCACAGTTCTGCAACGACCAGGACTCTGGGGCGCTGCACTCCCCCCTGGTTAAACACAGTACTCCGTGACTGGGAAGAAAACCACAATACAAGGTTAGCAAAAAGACATACAATTTTGTTGAGTGCACTAACAATAAGTATACTTGAACAGGCTTCCCTTTATGGGAGGTAAGGACACTTGAACGTTACAAACATGGTTAAATAACATAGCAACATGCTATAAATAACTCTTCTTACCCAACCGGGTATTCTACTAAGTGCAAAAATTGCTGAACAATACTTTAACGTTGCCTTTAAGGACATACACTCCGTATCCACTAAAGACCTTCCTATAATCACATTATAAGGTAATTTAACTTTTTCATTCTCCTTCTTTAAATCTGCAGGACCGCCTGTCCTATCGGCACCAGACCTACTGCCTCTCCTTTCTGTTACAGGACCGCCCCGTTCAGCCAGGGCCTACCGCCTTTTCAACTTCTATACACAGTATAGATCATAACATTACTTTCAGTTTTAGAAGCACTGAGCCATCTACGTATGGCTCCTAGGAGGACTCACTTCCTAACCCCTACGGGTTCACTTTCTGTCCTCTGTAACACATTATTAACTCTTTCTTTACAATAAACTAACTTTCTATGGAGGACTCAGGGTTTACCTTCTATCCCCACTTTCTATCAACATTACCAATCATTCCCCCTTCTTTCGAGAAACATCATCATTTCTTCACAATTAACTGGTTGAATACATATAACTTTCTCATATACACATTATCATCACTTTCTTTCATCAAACATTATTGCTACCTGTCTTAAAGCAATATCACCCTTTAAGTGCAACAATTGAACATCCCCTTTAAGAAGGGACCAAGTCTATATGAGGTAGCATATCTTCTCAGGCTACCAGTCCATACTCATCAAAGGTTCCAGTGTGGTATCTTCACAAAGAGTCCTCTTTGAAGTAAAACCAGTAGGGAGCACCTTTAATAAGGTGCTAACTATATACAAAAAGTTCGCATCATGCACTGTTCATGATTACAGCAGTTCTTTTCAACCAAAAACTTGTGCAAAAACTTTAGAAAAACAACCAAAAACAAGCAATAGGGATCCCGGGTCAACAAAGGGATCCCTTTAAAAAGTTAACCCTGAACGGGTTTAGCAGCAAACAGTAAACAAAGAGAGAACTATTTACATTTTTCAGGTTTCCGAGGTTTATCCTTACTCGGGTGGCCTTGGCTCCGGGCCCCCGACTACTGTGGCACGGATACCAACGGCAGGCCCAGCAGGGACCACCAGGTCACCCGGTGTCTGAATTTGAAGACTGACCCTGCTGGCGAGTTTGGGAGCTACTACAAAGCGCACAGTGGTGACAGTAACGAGATCTGGCAAACCTGGATCAACCATAATTGGGGCCACAGGTGACACTCTCTCAGGCTCACATCGCTGAACATTCCGGGCACGCCATCCTTGTGCGTTCTGGTGACGGGTGTATGTCACCTGATCCCCTTCCCGTAATGGTTCGCCATCCCGATCACAGCAGGGAGTTTCCACGTCGTAACTAGCAACAAAGACGCCAGTCGATAGACCCGGTTCCTGTATAGAGCCCCATCCTTTCCTGGGGTGGAAGGCCGACACAGTTCCCCGCCTTACCACGTCCTTCCCACCATGTACAAACTTCTTGCGTTGCGTCTCCCGTTGTTCAACTTCACCTCGCTGTTTCCAATGCTGGAGCACGCATTGATTGTACTGGTCCCAGGTAAGTATTGCAATGGTGAGACCATCCACCGGAACCCCATCCTGCTCAACCCAGGGGGTGTCCCACCGGAACATCACTCCGTCCGGGCCCACATCTATGGGCTCCCCCCACTTGGTTGGTAGTGGCGGTAATAACTTCCCCATTGCACTGGGGCCGAGGACCACTCGCTCGATTGTGAACGAAGGATTACTGTTGCGGGGAGGATCGGTCACGGGAGCAGTATCGAACGTGGAGGCAGGGGTGTCTTCCATACCTGCACCTGATGTGATTCCACCGATGTCGATCCGGTCCGCTGACAAGAACGCTGGAGTCGGCTGCAGCTCAGACCGCGGCTCCTCCTCCTCTGGCCCTGGGGTCGGGGTTGGTGGACTCAGCTCCGCTATCTGTTCCAAGGGCCTCGGATCCTCCGGCTGCAGGGGACACAAGTCTGCCTCCGATAGACGAGGGTAAACCGGGACTGCTCCTTCCCCGTTCCGGCACTCGCTGTTCCTCATCATGATCTGCTGATCGGTGGCAATGCATGCATCGGACTCCGCCATTTCTCCGGGGCCGAACTTCTCCATCTCCTGCTTCCCGCCGTTGCAAATCAGGGGGTCGTCCTCTGCTTGAAGGTAGGTCCTCACTTTGCAGCCAGAAGCGCAGGGGGCGGTAGCCATTTCTCGCGCCACTCTGGTAGTCTCCTCCCATGGCACGCCCTCCTTCTTCTCTGGCGTAGCAATGGCGGCGACTTTTGGCGGGAACTCCTCTGGGTCAATGGCAATACACAGTCTCTCAATAAAGTACAGTCCAAGCACAACAAATCACAGTTCCAAGGCACACATGACCTGATTCTTCAGGCTTAAGTAGATCCTGTTCGTGACGCCAAGTTGGAGCGCCCCCACACCACCGCAGGGCCGAGGGGCACCCGGAGCCGGGCCTCTGAGTCTCTGCTCTGGGGTTGTCACGGTGGCTAGACCCGGTCCGTGGCCCTGTCTGTCAGTGGGGGACGTCCGGTGCAATAAGTGGTGTTGTAATGGTGCAGTTGTGGGGTGCAGGTCGCGGTAAATAACGAGGACACCAGGTTGCAGTCTCTTTACCTCTTTACTGAAGATCTCTGAGTCCTCAGTCCAGAATACGGTTCACCAGGCTGCGCAAGTCCGGCCGGTCCAATGACACTTCCAGAGTTCTCTTCACAGGAGGAAATCTGTGCCTTCCCCCTAGCGCTATGTGTTGTAGTCCTTCCCTGCTGCGCTTACGGAAAGTACCCCACAACTGTTGTGTCTGTTTCTTAAGTTCCCTCACAACTCGACCAGATGATGTTCTGCTAATCCTCCGTCCCTCCCTGAGGTTCGGGTAGGAACGGCACCCGTTTGACGGGTAGGCCTGGAGTTCTTCCGGGACCCTAGAGACGCCCCTCTCCCACAATTGCCTCCCAAGACTTCATAGGTGATTTGAGTTAGACAGCCCGCCTGAGACTGACTGTCCTGCCGCTGTTTGGAGTATTGCTTGAAGCTGAATGTTATTCTACTCCCTCGGCGTTCCGGCCACCGGTAGTGCGCCTCAGTAGGATGTTGCTTCGATCTTACAGCACGACTCCTACTGGTATTTCTCCTTTGCGTGATCCCGTTTCTCACTCAGCACAATCTATCTCTCTTCTAATCCTTTCTTGGGCACCGCCGCTACCCGGAGCAGGCACGGTCCCGTTACGTTCGTTCTCGTTGCCAAGCCTCTGTCAGGATCCCACCCCTGACAGAGACCCTACTGTATCTTCCCCTACAACACCCTCTGCCACAAGGTGTTGCCTGGTTCCAACCCAGTCAGCTTTCTGATCTAACTTCCTGCCTGACCCCCAGTTTACCCACTATGGTGGGGAGTGGCCTAATGAATAGCACCCTTAGCTCCCCCCGGAGGCCCGGCTGTGAAATGTATTGGTGTCTGTGATACCTGATCAGATGAACTCCTTCAGTGCCATCGGACGCACCATAGCTCCCCATAGTGGCGGAGCCACAGTTCTGCAACGACCAGGTCTCTGGGGCGCTGCATCTAGCCTGTGACCCGATGTTTCCGACAACGCCCTTCCGGGGTCGGTGTCTGATGTTCTCCTGCTGAGCCTGTGCTACGACTGAGGCCTAAGAGAGACCGTCCTAGAAAGCCCGTGCCAGATGACCCTGGACTGCATCAACCCGTGTTGACCCCTGCCATCGTCTGACGTCTGTCCAAGGTTGGTGTCTGATGTTCTCCTGCTGAGCCAGTGCTACTCCTGAGAGAGAGGTCGTCCTAGTATGCCCATGCCAGATGGCCCTGGACTGCATCATCCTGTGATGACCTTTGCCATCATCTGAAGTCCGTTCAACGTCGGTCTCTGATGTTCTCCTGCTGAGACCAGGGTTATCTGAGGCCGTCCTAGTTTGCCCGTGCCAGATAACCCTGGACTTCATCAACCCGTGATGTCCTCCTGCCTTCGTCTGTTATCCTGAAACGTGTACCCTACTCTGATGTGTGGAATCGGGATCCTGACATCATGTTTTGTTATGTACTGTGTTTTTATTTAAGTACACTTTGTTTCTTCATACCTGAAGTTGTGCGGTGTAATCTAATTTTGCATATCGCCATCTTGTCCACATGCTCAGCTGCCACAGACCCTGCTCGCTGCCCTTCCCTAGTCTGGGTAGGTCCAGGTAATGATGTGATCCAGTGGGTCCACATTCCGTTCCCACTAGAGATGCTCGCTCCACGTCGTCATGTCTGGTGACGTGGAGGCGTCGGCTCAGCCGTGTCTGCGGTCGCAGCCGTAATAGCTTATTTGCTGTACAATGCTCCTCTGGGAAATTTTATTTGCAAGTTGCCTCTTCAGAGAGAAAGAGGGCTTGAACTCTATATAGTGCCACCTGTTGGAAGTAGCGATCCTACAAGTCACAATCAACCCTTTAACGAGTCTTGCAATATGTAATATGTCTGCAAATTGAGATTCTGATTTGGCTTTTACCCTGTTATATTGCAAAACTCGTTAAAGGGTTGATTGTGACTTGTAGGATTGCTACTTCCAACAGGTGGTTCTATATAGAGTTCAAGTCCTCTTTCTCTCTGAAGAGGCAATTTGCAAATAGTAGGGAAAATAAGTAATTGATACACTACCAATTTTGCAAATTTTCCCTCCTACAAATATTGGAGAGGTCTGTAATTTTTATCATCAGTACATTTCAACTGAGAGAGACAGATTCTATAAATAAAAACCAGAAAATCACATTGTATGATGTTTAAATACTTAATTAGCATTTTATTGCATGAAATAAGCATTTGATACAATAGAAAAACAGAACTTGATATTTGGTACAGAAACCTTTGTTTACAATTACAGAGGTCAGACATTTCCTGCAGGTCTTGATCAAGTTTGCACACACTGCAGCAGGAATTTTGGCCCACTCCTCCATACAGATCTTCTCTAGTTCTTTCATGTTTTGAGCCTGTCGCTGGGCAACATTGAGTTTCAGCTTCTTCCAAAGATTTTCTATTTGATTTAGGTCTGAAGATTGGCTAGGCTGCTCCATGACCTTGAAATGCTTCTTACAGAGCCACTCCTTCATTGCCCTGGCTGTGGGTTTTGGGTCATTGTCATACTGGAAGACCCAGTCACATCCCATCTTCAATGCTCTTACTGAGGACAGAAGGCTATTGACAAAAATCTTGCTGTAAATGACCCCATCCATCCTCCATTCAATACAGTGCAGTCATTCTGTCCTTTGCAGAAAAGCATCCCCCAAGTATGTTTTCCCCCCCATGCTTCACAGTTGGGACTGTGTTCTTGGGGTTGTACTCTTCTTTCTTCTTCCACCAAACACAGTGAGTGGAGTTGATACCAAAAGCTCTATTTTGGTATCCTCTGACCACAGTACCTTCCCCCTCTCGATCATCCAAATGGTCATTTGCAAATTTCAAACAGGCCTGGACACGTGTTGGCATGAGCAGGGGACCTTCTGTGCCCTGCAGGGTTTTGATCCATGATGGCATATTGTGTTGCTAACGGTAATGTTTGAAACTTTTGTCCCAGCTCTCTACAGGTGACTGACCAGGTTCTACCATGTAGTTCTGGATTGATTCCTAACCTTTCTCAGACTCATCCTTACTCCACGAGGCGAGATCCTCCATGGAGAACCAGACCGAGGAAGATTGAGGGTATGTGCACACGTCAGGATTTCTTGCAGAAATTTTCCTGACAAAATCCGGACATTTCTACCAGAAATCCGCATGCGTTTTTTTTGTGTGTTTTTTGTGCGTTTGTTACGCGTTTTTTTTGCAGATTTTTTTGCGGAATTTTTGCTTTTTTTTTTCCTGACACTCCAATTTAATGGGAAATCGGCAAAAAATCCCCAAAAATAATGAACATGTTGCTTCTTTTTCCGGATTGCGTTTTTTTTTTGCGGAAAAAAACGCAACATTTGCACAAAAAATGCGGAATGCATTCTAAATGATAGGATGCATAATGTATGCGTTTTTTATGCAGAATTATAGCATTTTTATTAGGGAAATCCACAAAAAAATGCAAAAAATCCTGAAGAAATCCTGACGTGTGCACATACCCTGAGAGTCATCTTGCTTTTCTTACATTTTCTAATTATATATAATTATACCAAAGTTGTTTCCTTACCGCCAAGCTCCTTGTCTACTGTCCTGTAACCCATCACAGCCTTGTGCAGGTCTACAATTTTGTCCCTGGTGTCATTAGACAGCTCTTTGGTCTTGGAAATGGTTGAAAGATTGGAGTGTGATTGATTGTGTGTACAGTTGTGCAGGTAATGAGTTCAAACAGGTGCAATTAATACAGTGTGATGGGTTGACACGCTTAGCTGCTCCTCGAGGTAGACACAGGCACACGTGGGGTTAAAATCTCTGGGTGGTTTATTGTATCATAAACCAACAACCCTAATTGGTAACAGAAAGACAGCCTTTCTGGCTCAAAAGAAAATAAACAGTTCATACACAGTCCTGCCCAGTACTTCTGGGACAACACAAATGGCAGCTTTCACAGGAGAATCAGCATGGAGGCTTCCTACCTCCACACAACACAGACAGAGGAAAAAAAACTGTCTGTAGATTTATTTCCACAGCCACACCCTTGAGGTGGAGATATGGTGAGTAGGTCACAGAAGTAAATCCAGCTCACCACCTGCGATTCCACACTTCTGGAGCACGGATAGCACCTGAGCAGGGTGCAGCATCCAATGGAGAAAGCAGAAAAATTCAGCTCACAGATGAAATCCAAAAACGTGCATTTTCTTATCCAAGGTACATGAAGCAAAGATTAAAATTGTGTGTTTACAAAAAAGAGAATACAGGCATCTTTTGATGCATTTTGAGCGACATGCGCTCTTTGACAAAAAGCGTATGTCGCTCGAAACGCGTCAAAAGATGCCTGTATTATCTTTTTTTGAACACACAATTTTAATCTTTGCTTCATGTACCTTGGATAATAAAATGCACTTTTTTGGATTTCATCTGTGAGATGGATTTTTCTGCTTTCTCAAATGGTGAGAAGGTGTCCCACTCATCTCTTTACCTACTCACCTAAAAACCCACCCATAACATGCCCGCTTAACTCCTTCAGCATATATCATGCTGAAAAGACACTTATGGATTTCTAGATCATGGAGGAAATTAATCTCCGTGACACATATCTCCCCTCCGATACAGTGCCAGTGACCCTGTCATAAGGCCATGTTCACACTTTGCGGTTTTTACCGCGGAACCGCGGCGATTTTGATGCTGCGGGTCCGCAGCAGTTTCCATAGCGTTTACATTAACATGTAAACCCTATGGAAACCGCAAACCGCTGTGCACATGCTGCGGGAAAAACCGCGCAGAAATGCAGCGGTTTACAACCCGCAGCATGTCACTTCTTTGTGCAGAATCGCTGCGATTCTGCACCCATAGGAATGCATTGAACCGCTTACTTCCCGCATGGGGCTGTGCCCACGTTGCGGGAAGTAAGCGGTTAATGTGCGGGTGGTACCCGGGGTGGAGGAGAGGAGACTCTCCTCCAGGCCCTGGGAACCATATTTGGGTGTAAAAAAAAGAATTAAAATAAAAAATCATGCTATACTCACCTCTCAGCGCTGCACGCGGCGTCCGGTCTCAGTTGCTGTGCCGAACAGGACCTGTGGTGACGTCGCGGTCACATGACCGTGATGACGCTGCGGTCACATGACCGTGACGTCACGAAGGTCCTTGTCGGCACAGCCGCTTGCAGCGCTGGGGAGATTGCGACGTCAGAGGGTGAGTATAGCCAATTTTTATTATTTTTTACATTACTATTGATGCTGCATATTGCTGCATATGCAGCATCAATAGTGGAGTCCTGGGTTCAAACCCCACCAAGGACAACATCTGCAAAGAGTTTGTATGTTCTCTCTGTGTTTGCGTGGGTTTCCTCCGGGTACTCCGGTTTCCTCCCACATTCCAAAGACATACTGATAGGGAATTTAGATTGTGAGCCCCAACGGGGACAGTGATGATAATGTGTGCAAACTGTAAAGCGCTGCGGAATATGTTAGCGCTATATAAAAATAAAGATTATTATTATTATTATTATTATTACAGCAGTAATCCCGCAGCGGAAACCGCGGAACAAACCGCGATAAATCTGCAGGGATAACCGCAGCGGTTTTGCCCTGCAGATTTTCAATTCCGCTGCGGGATTAACCCGCAGAGGAACCCGCAGCGTGTGAACGTGGCCTAATGAGTTCAAAGTATGAGGGCTTTTTAAAGAAAAACTAAGAGGTCTGTGAGATACAAAATTCTTGCTGGTTGGTAGGTGATCAAATACTTATTTCATGCAATAAAATGCAATTTACTTATTTAAAAATCATACAATGTGATTTCTTGGTTTTTATTTTTAGATTCTGTGTCTCAAGATTTGACGTTGCATTTTTATGTAGCATCAAACTCGCAATGGCCAGCTGTTACAGCATAGTGGGCGGGATTTCAAGAAATCCCATGTCCACTATGCATTCACAGACGCCCGTGGATCACCCATGGAAACTGACCCACGTCTTTCCAGAATGTATTGAACATGGTGAATCCTCATGGTTCAGTAAACACATGCGGATTCACCTGTGTTCAATAGAAGGCAGCGCTTTGGACGCAGCGAACATGAACTGAGTCCAAAGTAGAGATGAGCGAATATTTCAATGTTCGGTTTGGATTACGATCACTGAATTTGCAATTTTCGCCGATTAATTCGTTGAATATTTGCCGAACATAACCAAACGCCATTCATCTCAATGGGAAGCAAAAACAAATGCATGCACAATATCTTTATAACAGCCCCAAATGCTGCCAAAACACATCAAATGAGGGACAACACCAGGAAAGTGGCCTCAATTCACCCACAATACAAATTGTAGCATGGCACTACAGCAATTAGCCAGGCATGAGGTATCGGGGTCTGGGACAGCATATACAGCGTTCAATTGAACGTCACAGTAAGACGAGGTGGTTGAGTGATCAGTGTAGGCCTCCTTTGCCGGGAGCCCTGATACTACATGCAACACCTCTGCATGCGTTCATCTGAGTCACACTCAGGTGGCACAAATATCAGTTTTGTAGACTACGGGTACCGTCACACAGTACCATTTTGATCGCTACGACGGTACGATTCGTGACGTTCTAGCGATATCGTTACGATATCGCAGTGTCTGACACGCAGCAGCGATCAGGGATCCTGCTGAGAATCGTACGTCGTAGCAGATCGTATGGAACTTTCTTTCATCGCTTGATCACCCGCTGACATCGCTGGATCGTTGTGTGTGACAGCGGTCCAGCGATGTGTTCGCTTGTAACCAGGGTAAACATCGGGTAACTAAGCGCAGGGCCGCGCTTAGTAACCCGATGTTTACCGTGGTTACCAGCGTAAATGTAAAAAAAACAAACAGTACATACTTACATTCCGGTGTCTGTCCCCGGCGTCTCAGCTTCTCTGCACTGTGTGAGCGTCTGCCAGCCGGAAAGCGAGCACAGCGGTGACGTCTGACGTCACTGCTGTGCTTTCCGGCTATGGCGCTTACACAGTGGAGAGAAGCAGAACGCCGGGGACAGACACCGGAATGTAAGTATGTACTGTTTGTTTTTTTTACGTTTACGCTGGTAACCAGGGTAAACATCGGGTTACTAAGCGCGGCCCTGCGCTTAGTTACCCGATGTTTACCCTGGTTACCGGGGACTTCGGCATCGCTCCAGCGCCGTGATTGCAACGTGTGACCGCAGTCTACGACGCTGGAGCGATAATCATACGATCGCTGCGACGTCACGGATCGTGCCGTCGTAGCGATTAAAATGGTACTGTGTGACGGTACCCTACCATTGTCAGAAAAATTTAAGGATAGTAACATGGGTAGTTGAGTCCAAGGAAGTGGAGGCCTGACGGTCTCGGAGGCCTACTGCTACAGGCAACATGCATGAAGGAGGCCCAACCAGGAGTGTTCACATTTCCAAAAATTATTGGCAGACAATACCAAACTGGCATCAATTTCACCACAGTAGAAATAGTAAAATAGGGACCACAATCCTAGGAGAACTGGTGCACCCTTCGCTCTTGAAGTCCTTTTGTGGTGTTGTCTATGTGATCTCCAGATGAAGACCAGAGGCTGGAATGGAGGTCTGTCTGCTTCAATGATGAGTCCTGCTTTTGTTTTGGACACAATGATAGCCAGAAATTGATCTGGAAGACCACGTGGACAACACCATGAACAGGCCAACATGAGAAAATTTCACACTGGTCCTACTGTCAGGATTATGAGGTGGCATAATGTATAGTAGCTGGACCTCACTAGTTTTCATTCCAGGTACCATAACATCTCAGCATTACATAGATTTGCTGGTGTAACAAGTGTACAGCCATTTCTGTAAAGTGTCCCAGGAGCTATTTTTCAAAACTACACCAGGCCGCATGTTTCTCGAGCTACTATGAGCAGCCTGCGTTGTCCAAATGTGTTACCATGGCCTATAGCATCTATGCACTTGTCTCTCATTGAGCACATCTGTGACATACCTGTTAGACAATTGTACAGCAAGGTACAAGAAGAGGATCTTGATGATTTGTGTGCCTAAGTGATTCAGCTCGATAGAACATTCCCTAGACATACATTAATAACCTGACTGTTAACATACCAAGGTGTATAAGGACGTGTCTCACTGCATGTGGCGCCAATACTCAATACTGAATAAGCTGAGATGTTTTGAAAAATGTGTTTCCATTTTTTCATCATTTACATGTCATTGACATGTGTCTATCCATACTGTGATTTCCATAATGCCACAACTTTTCCTTTTTGGTGTTGGAATTTTAATGTTGATAAGTGTACATGTAAGGAAAATGTTGCCCCTTGCATCCCATGTAAGGAAAATGAGTAATCTATTAATCTTCACAATGTACCACTGTATAATTTCTCATGCACATGTAAGTGGAGATTATACACATATCTTACAAATATACACTGCTCAAAAAAATAAAGGGAACACTAAAATCCCTAACACTAAACACTAAAATATTTTTTTTGAGCAGTGTATGTATTATTATTACTGTATTTTCCGGCATATAAGACGACTGGGCGTATAAGACGACCCCCCAACTTTTCCAGTTAAAATATAAAATCTTCTTAAAAGTCGGGGGTCTTCTTATACGCTGTATGTCATCTTATAGGGCCGGTGAATATGTGCCTTTTGGCGTGGGGAGTGGTCCCGATGACTAAGACAGGGGGCGTCTCACAGTAAAGTGTGAGTGGAGTATATCCCCCTATTACCTCAATGCGGCAGCGTGGGGGTCTCTGTGCTGGGAGCAGCAGCTCCTCTTCGTGCCATGGGTGCTCTGTGCCGTGGGTGCTCTGTGCCGTGGGTGCTGTGGGGTGGCGGCGGCGCATCTTCTTGCAGCGTCGGGGCTTCTCCGGCATCTATTCTCCTCCAGGCCCGGAGGCAGTCCGGCAGCCCCATTGCTGTGATGCGGTGGCCTCCGGGAAAATGGCCGCTGCTCAGATTCAGATCTCGTCTCCCGAGATCTCGGGAGACGAGATCTGAATCTGAGCAGCGGCCATTTTCCCGGAGGCTGCGATGCGGTGGCCTCCGGGAAAATGGCCGCTGGGGGCGGTGCATGCTCAGATTCAGATCTCGTCTCCCGAGACCTCGGGAGACGAGATCTGAATCTGAGCAGCGGCCATTTTCCCGGAGGCCACCGCATCAAAGCAATGGGGCTGGCGGTGCCTCCGGGCCTGGAGGAGATGCTGGAGAAGCCCCGACGCTGCAAGAAGATGCGCTGCCGCCGCCCCACAGCACCCATGGCACGAAGATGCGCCGCCGCCCCACAGCACAGAGCACCCACGGCACGAAGAGGAGCTGCCGCTCCCAGCACAGAGTCCCCCACGCTGCCGCAATGAGGTAATAGGGGGATATACTCCACTCACACTTTACTGTGAGACGCCCCCTGTCTTAGTCATCAGGACCACTCCCCCCCCCACCATATGCACATTTTATCTGTATCCGGCGTATAAGACGACCCCCGACTTTTAAGAAGATTTTGAGGGGTTAAAAAGTCGTCTTATACGCCGGAAAATACGGTATTTATTATGGTATTATTTATTCCATGGCTCTTTACATGTGAATATATATACTTTCCTCTTCTGCATAGAAGCCTAAATCTGTATTTTACAATTTCTCTGCTCATGTTAAATGGCATTAAAGATAATCCTTTAGGGATCATTTAGAAACTCGACACACTTGTCACCTATTTTCGTCTTTCTTGATGATAAGAATTGCTTCTAGCTGATGCTGAATTGCAATCCCCCCAACACCCCCTTTGTTTACTAATGTTCTACTTTTCTTTTCATCTTATTTCTTGTTTCTCAAGTTATAGCATAGATGAACCTACAGTTAGCTGAGAACATTTGCTATTAACTTCTTTTTCTATAAAAAAAAAATTAAATTTGAGGATAATCCTACCTTCAGAGCTTATTCTGTTCCTGGTCATTGACTGTGACAGTGAAAAGGCTCATCTGAAAGCACTGGAGCATCCAATCTAAAAGCATAAAACATATTACATTTCATGAAAAAGCTAATTCAGATTGTTTAATTCTGGTAATATTGCCTCTGTCACCTTCAAAATCAAAATGTTCTTTCCTGTTATTATAAGGAAAACAACCAAATTGCTAGAAAAGCCATTTGAATATACAGCTGCCTTATGTTGCATACTAATTTGATCGAAAAGCTTCTGCCTTCTCGGCAGACACTGTACACTGTTGTATAGAAGATATTTTAGTACATTTTTACCGTACCCCTGGATGGCTCACAATATTATTGCTGGGCAGTAAAGCAGCTGTCCTGGTTTATGTTGTGTATTCATCGCTTTAGGTATCCACCAGCCTTGTTACAAGTGTCCTACGAGTCTAATATATTTTATTGGATGCGTGTTATCTTAGGTGGGAAGTGCAAAAATCTGTAACTCCATGTCAAGCTGGATTTTTTTTCTGCTTTATCGTTAATTAAAATTCCTATTCTGTATTAAAATACGTTTATTCTTTTTTATTGTGCAAGAAAACTAAAAGTGGGTCAGTATTTTTCAAAAGTTCAATGGTTATCAGACATATGTACTTTAAAGTGAATGTCAGCTGTCAACCACTTTTTTTCTTAGGTTAAAAGGTTCAAAATTCTGTGCTGATTAATATCATGTGATGTACAGAAACAACCCATCAGTAAATTGATGTGATGATTTTCAGACATTGTCCTTTATTTCACAATATCCCCTTGATATAATTGCCAATAATGAATGTGAAAACTTAGTTGTCCCACTACTTTCCTTCTTCAAAACCTTAACTGAGTCAGGCATGGTACCAATGACCCCAATTTATCAAAGTGTAAATTACACCATCTAAAAAGCTTTGAAAAGTCATAAAATTTTTGCGCAACAGAAAGTTGCGCAAAAATATTATTGCAACTTTTGGCATTTTGACTCCAGTTTTGGCTAGCTCCACTAAATCGGCTGCAGGATGGGACATGGGCCCGCTGGGATGGACTTGTTGTTATTTATGATAAACTGTTTTTGTCAGGAGTAAATTTGTTTTGAGGTGCACAGAGGCGCTCTTACTGATTCAGGTGTGAATCTTACTGAATCCAACATGCCCTGTCATCATGACTGGTGTGTAAAAGACCAGTCTTTATGAACGTGAACCTGAAGATAAAAAAAATCTAATTCTATAGATGGAAAAAGATGGAATATTATAATTGCAGTACTGGACCTCCAGTGGTTGTTGTATCGGTTGTATGACAACATGAAGCCAACGTTGCTGGCATCTGAGTGCACCCTTAACTATAACTTTAGTTTATGGAGTATTATAAAGAAGAGAAGAATGTATCTAAATGAAAAGTCTAAAGTACAATCAGGCAGGAATCATTATTGAAATATTTCTCATGTGTCAAGAAAATATGAGGATGGAACAAAGCCCAAATTGGGAAAACAGTCTGGTTTGTTTTTACCAATATGAAAGCAAACACTTGGGCCATGGGGGACTGGATATTTATTGGTCCTGGGCATTTCCTAGCAAGTATTATGTCACTCTAAAGTGAAAAACTGCTGAATTAAAATGTTACAGCAAAAGGTAACTAGCGTAATAAACGGACTGTCAAATTATGTCTGTGGAAAGTACAGTATGTGGAAGCTGTAGATGATGTAAGCAGAGTGAAGAAATACAAAAGTACAGTTTGCTCCCATATAAAACACATTCATATAAGACAATATAAGGAACAGCTGCTTCGAAATGTCACACAAGTCCAGAGCTAAAATAAACGTCTACCTTACACCATGTCATTTTTACGTTAGAACACCTTACTGCTTCATTTTTTGAAACTATATACATACTGCCTTTATATAGACGATTTGTATTGTAACAGTAAAAAGAGTATTAACCCCTTAACCCCCAGACCATTTTCCGTTTTTGCATTTTCGTTTTTTGCTCCCCTGAGCCATAACCTTTTTTATTTTTCTGTCAATATGGCCATGTGAGGGCTTGTTTTTTGTGGGACTAGTTGTGCTATTGAACAACACCATTGGTTTTACCATATCATGTACTGGAAAATGGTAAAAACATCCAAATGCTGTGGAATTGCACTTTTTTTTTGCAATTTCACAGCATTTGGATGTTTAGTTTTTTTTACCATGTTCACTAAATGTTAAAACTGACCAGCTATTATGATTCTCCGTGTCATTACGAGTTCTTTTTTATTTAAGTGGTGAAACAAATTCCATAATTCCTAAAAAAAAAAAAAAAAAAAGGCGCCATTTACCGATTTACCGAGACCTGTATTGTCTCCATTTTTCATGATCTGAGGGTTTATTTTTTGCGTGCCGACCTACCGTTTTCATTGATACAATTTTGGGGTAGATAAGATGTCTTCATCGCCTGTTATTACATTTTATTGCAAAAAACATGATTCTAGCCTTTAGAATTTTTTTTCTCACTATGCCGTTTAGCGATCAGGATTATTTTTTTCATATTGATGGATCAGGCGATTCTGAACGCGGAGATGCCAAATATGTGTAGGTTTGATTTTTTTTTTTACAGTTTTATTTTGAATGGGTGCTATTGTTAAGGTGCTGCTCTCTGCTCAATTTTTTCTATCTATCTATATATCTATCTATCGTATATATTTATATATATATATATATATATATATATATATATATATATATATATATTGAAGAATATTTCCTTTGAAAATGATGTGTAATAATGACATAGAGAAATTCTCTAAGTAAAAGCTCATGTTAAAATCACATTGCAGTCAGATAGTAATCACACTGGATTTGGATATAAATTGGCTGCTAGGTGACCGTGTGAGAAATCGGATTGTACTCGCATGAAAAAACGCATGACACTCGCATGAGACTTGTCCGACTCTCCTGCATCACAATGGGACCGATTTTAAAATTGCTAGTGTGACTCCAGCCTAACGTGGATTTCGGCAAGGAATATGTATTGGGGTCTGAGTATAAAATCTCAATGTGGACATTCCCTATTATTTGCTGAAGCTAAAATATGGGAGTATAGTGGAATAATCTTTGGCCAGGCGTACTACTTTTAGCTATAATAAACCCTAAAAGAGAATGACTAATTCTTTGCCTCTGGCATCACATTTTCTTTTTTTCCATGTGTAATAGAATCTATTACTTGATTTGTTCTTTTAAGAAAGATCATTAACTTCAGCGCAGCTCTTTGCACGTGGGGTTTGTTTATTGGCTGAAGACTAAGAAATAGAGATGTAAATGAGTATGTTGCTTAAATGAGAATGATTGCGAAGATGCGAATTGTTATGAAAGGAACTAACTGTATCCATGCTAATGCATTATTGCTACATGAAGAACAAGGAAAACAAATCACAGAAATTTCCCACTTAATTATTGTGTTGGAAATGCACTGTAATATCATTGACCTATTTGGTCATGCCCCAGTTAATCATATCTGAACCTTTCCCAGTAGGGAATAGGTTTGCTCATTTCTTCCTTGCAAATTGATCGAGTAAAATTCAGTCACATATGTTGTTACACTGATCGCTGCGGTCCGTCTCTACCAGCTCTCCAGCTGAGTGATCCATACGAGCGGGCAGAGTGTACCAGGTTCTCCATACAATAATTTGGCATACAGCCCTCATTCCGTGTATCGCTTCGAGAGCCCTCCCTCGTCTTTTGTTGTATGGATCTGTATTGTCATACTGGAATTGAGCTTATGTGCAGTAACAGTCTAATAAGCCAGCAACTTTAGTCGCTTATTAAAGTCAAGCATGTGTCTTTGTTTCATGTTGCTAATGATGTGGAACCATAAAGGCCCAAGTATATTTCGCCTGGACGATGTGGGAGCGAATGCTGAGAGCTCATTACTTGGCTCCCCATTGGAATCCTGCAGGCTTCTGCTCATTGAGGAGACTGTGGGGGCTTTGACAGAATTATTATACTGAATATTTTTAGACTCATTAACTATATCACCAAAGCAAAACATCTCTTCCTTAAATGCAAATGGCTGTGGCTTGTGTGACTTTGCTTTAGTTATTGTAGGGGGAAAAAACTATAAGGCTTGAAAATAACTTAAAGAAAGTCTGTCATGCTCGAGTGTTCGAGCGTGTCCCACCACTCCTGCATTGAATGCGTCCATTTTCTTATTCTATTTTAATGTGAAAAATACAGTATGCTCTGTCACTAATGGGGTAGAAAAACAGTGGGGATGTAAGATGTAAGACAATGTTAAGTAAAAATAATATGACAGTAAAGAGCAGAGACATTTCTAACATATAGCAGCAGTGATAGACTTCTAAGCACGGACCAAGCAAAGCTGTATAATGACATGGTAGTCCCAAAACCCCCATAAACACTAAACTTCCAAATAATCATAAGCTGATGGCTATTTCCTCCTATGCACAGGAATTCTTGGTTTGACCGAGGTCTCCTGGGTTCTCTATGAGCTAGCCACGGCCAGACTCCTACAACATCGGGTTATCTAAGTGCTGAAGAAAAGGTTTAGCCTCTGAAATTCAGCAGGCCAGATCCTTCTCTTCCCTAACATCAACTGAAGGAGGAGAGTTGGGTGACTACCATACACAATAGAGTGTTAACCAATTGAATGTGTATAAGGGCCTTTAGTCTTCAGTTCCTCATGCTGTTATAGACAATAGCATGGCCCCTGAGGATAGCCATTTTAATTAGGTATCTACTATCTCATGTGAAATGATAAGAGATTCATCATCACCGAACCCAACCTACTCCATGGACTATCCAACAAAAAACTTGTGTGATTTATAGTCTACCTATGTCATAACCTTCAGAATAAAGGAGTCCAACTCCATATTGGGACTCTAATATATTGTCATTTTTGATGGAATCTGTGTGAATTAAGCTTTAGAGAGGGTTCTACACTTCAATTCTAGCATGTTACCATATTTTTCAGACTATACTACACACCTGACTGTAAGTCACAACCCAGGTTTAAACAGCATATAATAGGAAAAACATATTTCCTACTAATTAAAACTTCTTTGATGGTGTAATGAAGTGGAGAGCTCAGTATCACTAATTTTAATGTACTATGGTAAAATAGAGAGTTAAAGGGCTGGTCCAAAGTCTAAAGTAATTTTCCTCCTAAATGCCTATCTGTTTAGTGCTACGATCTAAACTATTTTCTAATGTACTTTAATTAAAAATTTCCTATCCTTTTGTAACCGCACTAACTGTTATTCTATTTTTTCACTTCCTTTTTTATGAGGCTTTGATTGAGAATTCCAGTGCATGCTGGGACACTCAAACAAAGCGTCATTGTGGGGCAGAGGCTGAGGTCACTGCAATAGCCCCTGCCCCCTCCCTGAAACAAAGCATTATCAGTGGCTGGGCTAGTTCCACCACAATGAGCAGTGTGTGATGTGCACATTCATTGCCTGCTCTCTTGCCAGCTCAGATCAGCATTAACAAGCTGGCAACACAGCGCGTTGTCAGAATACCCAATGTGCAGAGACCAGCGCCACCCCCACAAGTAATGTCAGTGGTCTCTGCATGCTGAGTATTCTGACAATGCACTATGTTGCCAGCTCGCAACTGCTGATCTGAGTCAGCGAGAGAGTGCGCTGTCATTGTGCACATTGCACAGCACACAGGAACTACAGTAGCTCAACCATTGTAATGAGACAGCCTCTGCCCCCTGGTGACACTTTGTTTGAGTGATCCAGCATGCACTGGAAATTAAGCGTCATCAAAACAGAAGTGAAAACAATAGAAAAACAGTTAGATAGCATAGTTAGGGAAGAATAGGGAATTTTTAATTAATAAATAGCTTAGATTATGGCACTAAATAGGGATTTAGGATGGAAATGACTTTGGACTTCGGTCCACACGTTTAACAGATCTATTGTTAGTGTTTGTTTGCAGGACGTGTATAATAATAATAATCTTTCTTTTTATATAGTGCTAACATATTCCGCAGCGCTTTTCTGTTTGCACACATTATTATCGCTGTCCCCGATGGGGTCACAGTCTAAATTCCCTATCAGTATGTCTTTGGAATGTGGGAGGAAACCGGAGTATCCGGAGGAAACCCACGCAAACACGGGGAGAACATATCAACTCATTGCACATATAGTGCTTTTATAGCATGCACATTACGTACACTCTTTGCAGTGCACACATATACACAATACTGCCACTTGTATAATATAAGCGTTTTGCAGATATACACAGCACTCCTGTATTAAGGTGGTGCTCAAGAAGCGTTTCACTCTGTTATAGATAAATCAAAGCACTTGGCATTTCAAAAGAAAGTATGTGCAAAATATTGTTTGCAATCCAGAAAACATACAAGTGCTTATCACTAAATTAGAATATCATCAAAAAATTAATTTATTTCAATTTCTTCAATACAAAAAGTGAAACTCATATATTACATGGAGTCATTACAAACAGAGTGATCTATTTCAAGTGTTTATTTCTGTTAATGTTGATGATTATGGCTTACAGCCAGTGAAAACCCAAACGTCATTATCTCAGTAATTTAGAATAATTTAAAAAAAACATCTGGACAGGCTTCCTAAGTGTTTAAAAAGGTCCCTTAGTCTGTTTCAGTAGGCTCCACAATCATAGGGAAGACTCCTGACTTGACAGATGTCCAGAAGGCAGTCACTGACACCAGGAAATTTTAGAGCACTTCATGCTTCCCCCTGCCAACAAGCTTTTTGGAGATGGAAATTTCATTCTCCAGCAGGACTTGGCACCTGTCCACACTGCCAAAAGTACCAATACCTGGTTTATAAACAACAGTATCACTGTGCTTGATTGGCCAGCAAACTCGCCTGACCTTAACCCCATAGAGAATCTATTGGGAATTGTCAAGAGGAAAATGAGACACCAGACCCAACAATGCAGATAAGCTGAAGGCTGCTATCAAAGCAACTTGGTCTTCCATAACACCTCAGCAGTGCCACAGGCTGATTGCCTGCATGCCACTCCGCATTGATGCAGTAATTAATGCAAAAGGAGCCCGACCAAGTATTGAGTGCATTTACTGTACATACATTTCAGTTCAAATTTTAAAATAATTTTTCAAGCTGTGTTAGAAAGTATTCTAATTTACTGAGACTTGTGGGTGGGGGAGAGTAAGTGATTATAAAGAGAGATGGGGGTGGAGGAGGGTAAATGATTATGAATTGAGACTGGGTGGGTGGGGGAGAGTAAAATATTATGAATTTAGACTGGAGTGTGGGGGAGAGTAAAAGATTATGAATTGAGAATGAGGTGAGGAGAGATTAAATGAATATGAATTGAGACTGGGGATAGCGTACAGAAAATGATGATGAATTGAGACTGGGAGTGGGGGAACAGCAAGTAATGATGACTTGAGGGTGGGGTGTGGAGAAGAGCAAATGATGATGAACTGAGGGTGGGGGAGAGCAAATGATGAATTGAGTGAGGCTTCTGTTACTGTGCTTTTTATTGTATATGTCGCTTTTTATTTTATTGGACATAGTATAGAGGTTGGAGAAATAGTGGGGATTGTGCTCTGGAAGTAATGCTCTAGATAACTGGTATTTTCTGCAGACATGAGTCACGGCTGGAAGAAGTGATGGCGATCTGGCCTGGATGAAGGAGAAAAGTGAAGATGAAGAACTCCAACTAGAGATGTCACGGGTGAGTCAGTGTATTACCTGTACACTACACAATACACTATATACAGAGCTCCTGTGTATAATGTCACTGGTGATCACTGTATTACCTGTACACTGACTCTACATACAGAGCTCCTTTGTATAATGTTACTGGTGAGTCAGTGTGTTACCTGTACATTGACTTTATTCACTGTATACTATGTACAGAACTCCTGTGTATAATGTTACTGGTGAGTCGCTGTATTACCTGTACACTGACACTATTCACTGTACACTATGTATAGAGTTCATGTGTATAATATCACTGGTGATCACTCTATTACTTGTACACTATACACTATATACAGAGCTTCTGTATATAATATCACCGATGATCACTGTATTACCTGTACATTATATGCTATATACAGAGTTCCTGTGTATAATGTCACCGGTGATCACTGTATTACTTGTACACTGACATTATACACAGAGCTCCTGTGTATAATGTCACTTAATGTGTTACCTGAACAATGACACTATACACGGCATACTTTGTATGAAACAAATATTCAAACACCACATCATAATATAATAAGGCCAGGAACTAACTCATATACAATATGGTTCCCCATGACCAAACAAAAAATCCGAATGGGGAGTACTCCCAATAATCTTTAAACAGAAAAGAAACCAGAGTAGTCATGAACCACAGAAAAAGTGTTCAAAATAAAAATGAACATTTTATATTTATGCAAAATCAATAAAACATCAGACAATTATGTTACAAAAGAATCAGATAGGTAGCAAGGAGGAACATCCAAAGCTAACAGCAAGACACCCCGTGAACTTTAAGGCTTTAAGACCGAAACGTCTTATTGTTGACACTACACAATAAATTATTCAGCATCCATACTGAAGTTGAGTGCCGGGTTTTTGTTACATTGGTCATAGTTTTGAATTACACCATTCATTTTGCAATACAATGTACTGGAGAATTGAAAAAAAAAATCCAAGTGCGTTGAAATGGTGAAATAAAGCCATTGTTTTTTGAGTTTTGCTTTCACACTGTTCATTGTAATGTAAAAATGACCTGTGTGTGTGTGTGTATATGTATATGTATATATATATATATATATATATATATATATATATATATATATATATATATTTCTATTATTTCAGGAGTGAAAAAATTACAAAATGTGCTAAAAAAAAATTACATAAAAAATGGGTCTGTTTCACAATTTTCTGAGAATCATAGCTTTTTATTTTTCTATCAGTGGAACTATGTGAGGAAATGGCTTATATAATTTTTACATGGCAAGCTGATTTTAATTATTGATACTTCTTTGGGAGTAAGGGAAGTAAGGCAATCGTAAAAAAAACACCGCTTTGTAATTTTGATTTTTTTTTTCTTTACAATATTTATTATATCGGTTGATCAAATTTATATTTTGTTTGGACTTTCATAGGCACAGTAATACAAATATGTTTATTTTTTATATTTTTATTTCTTTATTTTTAAGCTGGTAAAGGGGGGAGTTATCTGAATTTGAATTATTTTTATATTTGCAGAAACATTTTTTTTACTCTGTTTTATTGTTTGTTATAGGAGGCCCAGAGATGGCAGAGACCGGGGTCTTTTGCAGGCCCTGACTGTCATGACGATACATTAGCACACCTCAATCATATTGCAGGGGAGCATTTGTAAGTTGATGCACACGTGCAACTACCACCCAGCCATTTAAAGGCGCTTTCAGTGATTAATATTAGCATTTAAATAGGTAAACATTAGAGATGAGAAGATCAATCCAGAGACGACTAAGTTCAAGTTGAATTTTCTGAAATTTACATGGGCCTCCTCATAATGCCCTGTAGCTATGAAATCTTACAGATTATCATCATACCTTTGTAAGAAGATGGAAGTGTTGTCCACGTTCCACCTTGAAGACACATGGGTTGTTGTAATGGGTAATGTGCATTGAGACATGCGTTATTAGTGACAGTGTTGTAGTTTGAACTACAGTAGGGAATGTTAAGGTTAATGATTGGGACTAGCCCAGACTGCGAGGGGCTAAAGTAAAGGAACAGAGATAATTTCTTGTTAGCCTGCAGCAAAAGCAAAGGTGTGGTCTGTTAAGTAAGCAGATTCGCATGACGTGGGTGTCCCTGGAGTGAGTGAAGACCAAGGGAATGGATAGCAAGATCCGGGCAAGAGGAAATATTGCATTTCCATACGGGCGCCGCACACCTCAAATCGCCGCATGCGGACACATCCACATACAATGCATGTCACTGCGTACCCAGTGTTAAAGATAGGAACGCAGGGAAATGCTGGACGCAGCCAGCAGTAGGCAGAGCTTCACGGAGGAAGCAAGGAGTAAGTACGCTGCCATCCGCAGCGCACAGGAACACAAGTCTGAAACCAGCAAGGGACCTGCTGCAATTAAAATCACCACCTGGTGGAGGGCGGAGTGCTCAGTCTGTAAGCTAACATTACAAAAGACAAAAAACTGACTGGCACATCCAGACTAGTGTGAATAGGTGCATACGAGGAGGAGCTACATCCATATACAATATGCAAAAAAAGGTTGCACTCTATCATGCTAAAGCATGTCAATTTGGAATATGTGAAGTTTGAATCTTCTTTCATTACCCCACAGAACATGCTTCCACTGCATCCGAGTCCAGTGTGCTTTACACTGCTCCATCCAATGTATGTCATTGAAGCTTCTGCCGGACAGTTTTTCTGCTGATGTTAATGCCATGGGAGGTTTGGACTCTGTCGTTATTGAGTCACCAAAGCATTGGTGACTTTTGTGTTCTATGCACCTCGAGACTCAGCGACCCTGCTCTGTTCTCTTAGGTGGACTAGGGCTGAGTTGCTTTGGTTCCTAAACTATTCCACTTTTCAATATCCATACTCACAGTTTATTGTGGAATATGTGGGAGGGAAAACATTATATGAACTGACTTGTTACAACAGTGTCATCCAATTTCACCACCACTCTCAGATTCAATGAGCTTTTTTAAAGGACCCATTCTTTCCAAAAGGCTTGTAAAGACTGACTGCATGGCTATGGATTTTATAAACCTGTAGCAATTGGACATGATGAAATACCTGAATTTAATGATTAAGAGATGTGTCCCGATACATTTGTCCATATAATGTGTACTAGATCCCCAGAAGCAAGGAAAATGCCATCTATTAGTAGTGGCCATGCTAATAGTCCTCGTCCAACTGCTTAATAAGCCTTGTAACAAGGCTGAATACAGAAATGGCCATTGACTGATAGGGTGGCTACCTACACAATGTGGCAAGAGAGACAGTTTTTCTTCCTTCTAGAAAGAGCTAATTTGCATACATTTTCCCAGGGAGCTGTTCGCACGAGGAAAACTTGTATCCATGATCAAACCACCAGGAAATGCAGGCTGTAGTCAAACTAATTTAGCATCAGAAATTGAATAATATTAGACTACGAATATACTAATGTGATGAGGATTGTATAACACTTAGCAGCAGTCATCAAGGACTACTAGGCATTTGATGCTCATTGCTTTGGAGTCAGACCATGGGTTAAGAGAAGAAATGTCTACAAACCACTGAAAACTAAGTAAAATGTTCTCCTGGGTAGAAAATATTGGGGAAATATATTTTGCAGACAAAACTGATCACCAGGACCTTGCACTGCAAATAATACCAACTGACACTCTACATACATTGATGATCAGTGTCGGACAGGGGTGCCAAGGGCCTATCAGAAACTTTGAGTATGGGGACAACTGTTCAACTAAATTCACATATTTACCTATGTTTCTATATACCATTAAAGTGGGTAGTTTGGTAATGACTGATAATATTCTGCCTTTGTCTGTACACAGAGGCAAGTGTATTGGGCCAACTAATGCCCATATACGGGGGCCACTCCTGCACAGAGGCCCACCTAGGGATTCACCTGTTCCCCTGTGAGCCAGTTTGAGCCTGTTGATGACCAAATTATGGTTGCTTTATACTTCTTTAGAACATCTTTCTTGGTAAGGGAGACCACACTTTTTCCTTGGGCTGCCTCTGGTATTGCAGCTTAACAATTTCTGGTGCTTAGTAGTAATACCCCATAGATAAGAGTTGTACTTTTTCTGGTTTAAATCAGAACAGCCTTTATAATCCAATATACCACCTATATAGGGAATCCATAAGAAACTCACCTACTGTTCACATTAAATTTTTATATAAAGTTTTTTTTCTCAAAATAATTTTTGACATTTTTTTCCAATTGTATATTTGACTATCCTTACATTTTGTAATTTTGCTTTGGATACTGAGCCTCACAGGTCTTGTTCTGCAGAGATCACTTATCACACTTATCAGATATTATCTCATTACATTTTCAGAGAGAATTGTAATCAAAGGTAACATGAGAGGGGCACAGCTCACCTTCTCCCCCTTACTGCAAAGGACACAAAGCATGCCCACTATATTCTTTAATAGAAGTTAAATCTCCAGACAGCTGATTCTATAAAGTTGTGGGCTTGTGGTGAAGGTAGCAAATCTCTGAACTGCTGTTAACAAAGTAGAGCGGCAGCTCAGACAAGGCGACTGTTCCCAAAACCTATAAAATATATAAAATAAAAAATCTACCATCAAAAATGTAAAACAGACTAGAAAACATGTTTCAGTTTCTTCATCTCTGTGATACATTCCCTTTCTTGTACCATTATATAGTGCACAGTACAGGAACACATGCACAATTAGTTCTGAAAGGACAGTTTTTATAAGAGTATAATGAGGAAACAATGAATATTTGCTTATGCAATGCTCGAGCAGTAATAAATAATACACCGATAAATGGGAAGGTGGTACTGGCCTTGGGAGAAGAGGTCTAGTTCTGTCACCCTGTTCAGAGCTGTATTTGGCCACGATCCTCCTGTTTGTAGTTTATCAACATCTTTTCAGAAATATGCTGTTTCATAGCTTTCTGCCTCTCTCTAACCTTTTATGAGGCTGTAGCTGTTTATGAGGCATCTCATTTGTGGTTCACTTACTGCACTGGTAGAGTTTGACAATCATGACAATTCCTACTTTGTACAACTTTATACATCAATTACTTTCTACTGTTTACTTGCACCAGTATAAAGTCTTGTGGGAATTTCTCCTTCTTGGAGATCGCAATCCTGAGGGATACAAGGAAATGTAACAGCGCAGCAGCATTCCTGCTTGTCCATTTGTGTACGACCATTTCTTCAAATGATACAAGATGTTGCTCTTAGCTGTGATCAGACTAGCATTAGGCTTCACTTATATTGCTGTATACAAATTGCCACTGTAGAAGGGAACAGGACTCGAACTCCAGTGCTACTTCTTGATTGTAGCAATCCTAAAAATCAATGTCGACCCTTTAACAAGTCTTTAGAGTAACTAGCAAACCAGACTCTCTGTTTACAGACACATGTTTTGGGGTGCTCGCTCTTCATCAGTGCAAAGCAGGTGGACTGCTTTGGCAGGAAGAGAGGCCCTTGACAGGTGGTCAAATGCATGAGTGCACAACCTTTTCTGGTCCAGGGGCTCCAATGTCACATTAAACAACTTTCAAGAGCTGCAGAAAACTTAAGGGTATTACTTTTTGAAAGGTTTATGGCATATCAGAATTATATGCCATAATTGTGTAAGAGATGCAGGTTCCACTACCAAGACTCCTAAATATCTAGAAAATGGGGTTGCTCTTCTCCCCCATAAGTACTCTAGAGAGGAGTGAATATTATGGGTGCTATAGTAGTAGAGTAGGAGGGCATTGGCTTCATTTCACAATATAAAGTAGAAAATTGAGCGCTGCATGCTTAGGGAGCCACCACCAGTACTAAAGAAGGGTCACTGAATTCTATGTCTGGGGATCCAGATATGGTTAAACAGTGCTGTGTTTGTGCTTGCCCATTCCTGCTCATGAACAGTGTGCTACTCTTCTTCCCTCTGATGTTGTGACTACTACATACGGAAGGTTGGAGGCTGCACTAATTGTCATGACCACAAGCTGTGCACTCCTGGTCTATGGTAAGGCGTAATGTTTTTTCTTGTGAAGAGTGCGGAGCTGCATATAGAGACTTATAGGCCTTGCAATGCTCCTCTTGGAATTTAAATATGCAATTAGCCTCTTCAGAGAGGAAGAGGACTGGAACTCTAGTGCCACTTACTGCAGGTAGCACTCGTCTCCGTGTGAATATTTTGCCAAAAGTGGGTCATGTCCAATCAGAAGAAAGCAACCAAACTTTGGAAAGAATCCAGTCAAATTTTGACATACTAGAAAAAATATATAATTTACATGGAACCATTCATACTAGCTTGTGAATGATGCATGTGTAAGGCCTCTAAGCATGTGATCACAGTCTCTAAATATGGGGGCATAAAATATGGAAGAGTCCATAACAGTGATATGGCCACAATGGGATCACAGGTTCAGTATTCAGTGCAAAGTAACGTCTCCAGCAAGAGCAACATTCTACTTGTGGAGTTACTCAGTAAAGCTCAGTCAGCATTTTCAGCATTTACAACTAAGCTATGTGCTGTTCAAAACTTTCCACAGATCCAGTAGCACCACCTCAAAGGGGTCATCCACCACTAAGACAACCCCTTCTTAAACTAAATGGCCCTCAAAAAATAATAAAGCCTATACTTACCTCCCGTGCCGGCACCGTTCCTGTGGTGTAAGCACTCGCTCTCCTTGGGGCTATGGGGCTATGATGGGGTGGAATAACACGTGATGCCCGACACCCAATCAGCGCTGACGTCACTGTCTTCGCCTTCGGACAAACTGAACATAAAGAGGAAGTCCAGCATCAGCTGCAGCCCGGACATCCTCTTCCTGCTCAGTTTGTCCAAACACAGAGACTGTGATGCCACCGCTGATTGGGCACCCGGCATCACATGTCATTCCACCGCATCACAGCCCTGGGACCACAAGTATCAACACTGCTGGAACGGAGCAGGCAAGGGAGGAGAGTTTAAGCTTTATTATTTTATCAGGGCCGAACATTTAGTTTAAGAAGGGGTTGTCCTATTAGTGAACAACCACTTTAACCGTTTCCCGACATCGCCAATTTCTGTTTTTGCACTTCTCTGTTTTTCCTCCCCTTCTTTCAAGCGCCATGACTTTTTTATTTTTTGTCCAAATAGCAGTATGAGGGCTTGTTTTTTTGAGGGGCAAGTTGTATGCTTGAATGGCTCCATTCATTTTACCACAGACTGTACTGAAAAATGGGAAAAAATTTCCAAGTGCTGTGAAATTTCAAAAAATACACATTTCTGACATTGTTTTTTTGGACTGTTTTTAAGTGTTACATTGTGTGGTAAAAATGAACAATATGCTTCTCATCATCAGTATGATTACAGCGATACTAAACTTGTCATTTGTTTTATTATTTGAGTGGTGAAATCTGAAATTTGTAAAAATAAAGGTTTTTTATTGTGTCACCATTTTCTGATACCTGTAATCTTTTCTTTTTTTTGGTTGACGGAACTGTGTGGGCTTATTTTTTGCATGGCAGATGTCAGTAAGGGGTTAAACCAGAGGTCTCAAACTTGTCTCAAACTCATTACATGGGCCTCACATTAAAAAAATGTGAATTTGAAGGACCACATTCTTTTCAGGACAAGATGACATTTTTAGTGATGCCATATCATTTTTTGAACATTTTTGGCTTGTTTTTTATTTTAATATTTTATATGGCATTCATCGTATGGGTTATGGTACGGTTTTATAGCTTGGGTCATTACGAGTGTGGCAATAAAAAAGTGCACTTTTTTGGTTACTTTAGCTTATAAATAAAACAGCATGACAGTAACGTCACACACTTCCCTCTCCGGCCTGCCGATGTCAGGAGCCTGCCTCACATTGCCATTGCGGCATAAAGAGCTGGTGTCTGCACCGCAATACATTTAATTTGAATGCGCGCCCAAGGATGCACATTGATCTGAAAAGAATAGCTGGCGTCAGTGGACCCCAGGATCATCGCAGTCATCAAGAGAGTTCCGATGCTTGCGGGCCACATGAAGCAGCCTCAGGAGCCACATACGGCCATTGGCTTGGGTGTTTGATGCCCCTGGATTAAACCCTGCAATCTTGTGCCAGGTGTATATTGCAGCACTCAACGTTCATGGCAACCAGCCATCGAGACTAAATTACCATTGTATTCATTTTTACTTCAGAAATCAATAGTACACATGAAAAAAAAACAAAAACTTTGTGATATAAATTATTAAAGAAATCTGCTTCTTTATCTGGACTGATCATTCATTCTCAAAGTTCTCAGGTAAAGGCTGTTTTCATTCAATAAAGGTTTTCCCATTACTAAGATATGAGATGAGAGTTGGTGCTCATAAGGTTCTTAGGAGAACTGTCATTTCAGGAGAACGTCTGTGTCTGCCCCTAGCTCCTCCCACACTCCTTCCCTTCTCCATAGAATTTTAAAAACACCAACTGTCATTTCCTATCTCAGAAATGGGAAAATCTGTGTTCACTGAAGACTGAGTTTTCAGATTTTGTACATGAATTTAGAGTACATGATGAGTCCAGGTGGAGAAAGAGGCAGATTTCAACGATAAGATATTTTACAAAATTGTTAATTTTTATGTGCACTATTGATTTATGAGCTAAAAATTAAAATGTTGGTTACTCTTCAAGTTTCCCTTTCTTTGCTGGGGTGTCAACACTCCAAGCCCTTGGACAGACAGTCATCTTCCTGAAAATGTGTAGCTGTCTGGGCATGTGGGTATCTTTGCACTGCTTGCAGAGGGCAGGATACGAACGCTTGGGCTGCCTGTGGGAGAGGTGTGTGAAGAAGCTCATATCCACCCATAGCAGTCTCCAATTGGGTTGGAGTGGCCTCTGCTTCACTTCACAAGAGGCTGCACTGCATTCCAAAATGCAAGGTCCCTGTTGCTATTGCTGCTGCTTGGGGGACAACTTGGCATCATTATGGCATCTATTGAGAGGTGGGAGTATGCTGAAATAGCTGGGTGAAAACTAGAAATGACTTGGTATCCAGGTGAGGAAGGGTAAAAAAAATTGATGACTCCCACTGAGATGATGAATCCGATTAATCATTTGTGATTTACTGAGGTCACTTTTCTTTTTTTGTCTTTTGATGTTTCCTTATTTTTGTTCACCAAATTATTCAAAATGGCGTATGCGATTCATAAAAAATGCACTAAATGGGTAGCTCCTGCAAAACCCTTATTCCAGAGGCTGAGGGGAAGAAGACTGGAGTTAGATATGCCAAACGGAAATGGGAAATTTGGGAATAGTCATATTTTGTGATTCTATGTAAAACATCTGGATAAGAAAAAAATATTGAGGGAAAAAAAGACTTAACAAAGAAAGACAACTTTAAAAGTAACACAAACATATACAGATTAAGGTGCAAATACTAAAGCCACTAAAAAAGCAAATGGCACTTGCTTTCTAAGCAGAGCTCTGTACAGTCAGTGCCTGGTATTGCAGCTGTCTGCGATGCCAAGTACTGGTACTACAATTATATGGAGCTGTGCCTTGTATATAGTGAGGAGACCCCTTCAATTGGTTGATTATTTGGATTCATACCGCCACCAATTGATGGCCCATCTTAGGAGTTAATATCTTATCCTGGACAACACACAATAATGGCTTTATGCCACATTTCTGTGACATATTTAATGAAAAAAATATACCGGTATACACTTTCTAAATTACATCAATAAAACATAAAATGATGATGTATTATATTTAGTGATCCTGACAAGTTATAGAGTAGAGTTCATGAAAGTGTAGTGAATTGTTAAGATTATGGTCTCTGCAACTTCCTTGACAAACACAAAGCCTTAATTGACTATCAGGCTTGAGGAAGTCTGGATTGTGATTGGTCAGGAGAGTTCCAGACCATTGAGAATGTGCTGTACCAGCACCATGGATTCTTTGAATGCATTAATTTGCATATCAGCTGTAGCAATAGCGGAGCATGATGATGACATTGCATTACTTCTTATGTTGTGTTTGGGAACTAATACAAAATTAGACTGTTAAATGTAAAGCAGCAATGTGATCCAAACAGTTAATTATGCTAACGGAATAATAAATATTAAATGCACATTAAACAAAGCACATTACTGTACAAACATCATTGTGTCTTATGTTTATTTTCAGTTTTTCCCCCTAATGCAATCTTTATGGAAAAGTATTTACTGACAAACTTAGGAATATTTGTTTATTGTTACTGAACATGGGAAAAAGCTAGTCCAAGTCATGGAGGATGTTTTACCATGAGAGGATGTGGGTTAAAGAAAAGGGAGAGAGGGTATGTCACGATAGGACTGGCGCGTAAACTGGGACCAGGGGCACCTCTCCTGGCCCTAGCACTAGGGGGAGCCCTAATTCGCCCTGTTCCCCGGGATACCACAGATGGCGAGGATGCCAGGGCCTCTGCCCTTGCCCTGTCTCCTAACTGCAGCCCTGCGTCTGTCCCCTTCCCCCACCCAGGGAAGAGAGGTGCTACTGTGTACCGCAATACACCAACCCAACAAACAGGGGAACAAAGACAGGGTAAAATAAAATTCCACTCACACAAATATACTCTCACAAATAACAGAGGTATTCACCAGTGTGTGAAGGACGGGGGAAGAAAATAAAGCAGGTAAAGATGAGGAATTTCCAAGCATACAAACCAAGCAACAGTCGCACAATAAACTCCTCCAGCTCTCCAGACACCAGTTCCTCACTCTTCAGGTCTATGTAGCAAGTGCTTCTTCTCAGCGGTAAAGCAGGAGCCATCAGACGCTGCGGTCTTCTGGTACTGCTCTGTCGCGGTAACTCTGTGACAGGGTAACTCATAAAATCAAAGGGCCTTTCTCATTGGGCAATGATGGCTCAAATGATCTTTCATATGAAAATTTATTCCAGATCATTGCACAATGTGAACCTGCTCAATGACCAAATAAAAAAACAATAAAAATGTTTGTCTTTGATTTAATCTATAATCCAGATTTAATAATTAGCATTTGTGGCAGAGGCGTTGATATGGGTTCAGCTGTTACTGGAAACAAATCTCTACAAAGACCAAGATCTACACTCACCGGCCACTTTATTAGGTACACCTGTCCAACTTCTTGTTAACACTTAATTTCTAATCAGCCAATCACATGGCGGCAACTCAGTGCATTTAGGCATGTAGACATGGTCAAGACAATCTCCTGCAGTTCAAACCGAGCATTAGTATGGGGAAGAAAGGTGATTTGAGTGCCTTTGAACGTGGCATGGTTGTTGGTGCCAGAAGGGCTGGTCTGAGTATTTCAGAAACTGCTGATCTACTGGGATTTTCACGCACAACCATCTCTAGGGTTTACAGAGAATGGTCCGAAAAAGAAAAAAAATCCAGTGAGCGGCAGTTCTGTGGGCGGAAATGCCTTGTTGATGCCAGAGGTCAGAGGAGAATGGGCAGACTGGTTCGAGCTGATAGAAAGGCAACAGTGACTCAAATCGCCACCCGTTACAACCAAGGTAGGCCTAAGAGCATCTCTGAATGCACAGTGCGTCGAACTTTGAGACAGATGGGCTACAGCAGCAGAAGACCACACCGGGTACCACTCCTCTCAGCTAAGAACAGGAAACTGAGGCTACAATTTGTACAAGCTCATCGAAATTGGACAGTAGAAGATTGGAAAAACGTTGCTTGGTCTGATGAGTCTCGATTTCTGCTGCGACATTCGGATGGTAGGGTCAGAATTTGGCGTAAACAACATGAAAGCATGGATCCATCCTGCCTTGTATGGAGCATCTTTGGGATGTGCAGCCGACAAATCTGCGGCAACTGTGTGATGCCATCATGTCAATATGGACCAAAATCTCTGAGGAATGCTTCCAGCACCTTGTTGAATCTATGCCACGAAGAATTGAGGCAGTTCTGAAGGCAAAAGGGGGTCCAACCCGTTACTAGCATGGTGTACCTAATAAAGTGGCCGGTGAGTGTATATTACCACCATATAATGACCATACAGTGGTAGATACCAGTGCTGCAGAACATGTAAGTGATTACAGTAGTACAATTATACATGGTGTCTCGCCTCTGACGTTCTTTCTAATGGAGTTGTTCACTTTACCATCTTTTCCATCTGGCCCAGACCAACTTGACAACTTCTTCCAGCCAGGACCCGTCTGTGCAGAGACTACAACAAAGACACATTTGACTTTTCACATTTCCAGCACCATACCTATCTATTTCCAACCTGCACAAACTCAGGAAAGAGTAAGAGTGGAAAGAGGACACTACCAAATATTAGGCATCATCAACCTGTGGCATGTTGAAATCAGACATGTACAAAGACAAGAAGAAGTAAGAAACATGCTATGTACACAGGGATCATCATAAATAAATACACAGTCTTTATTGAAAAACAATTATAAAAGTCAAAAAATGACCTCAACTAACAGCAGCCCCAAACCTCACCCATTAAACAACCATAATCTAAGATATAAATACTGTAATATTATACAAAATATATCACCAGAAACCACAGATTGAATATTTGCATATGTAGTCAGCAATGGTATGTAAATAAGAGACATGATATATTCATAAACAGAGGAGAAAATTGAGTCTCCGAATAAGCAGGAGAAAATATGAACAATGTAACACGATTTCAGTCCTATACTTATGAATGATAATCTATGAATCCATGTACCCAACAATAATTATTATAACAATAGTACAATTTTTATGAGAAAAGTAAAATATAATATCACAAATCCTAATGTATACTATACGTCACATACTGAATCTAAGTTGCAATAATAATAAATCCCATGGTTCAGATGCTGCACTATACGAAATGTAATCCTCAAAGGCAAAGCACTATGGGAAACACTATATAACAAATTCCAAATATCAGACATCAAATAATGTCAGCCAAAAGACCATAGTGTTAGTAGATCCATAATATAGAAAGACACAGATACTCAAACAACAGAACAGATTGTGCAGGACACATAATAGTGTTTTTTCCTTAGGACTAAATGCTCAGTGGCCGATGGAAAAAATCAGAGACAAAATTGGCAATGCAACTCTATGGTATGTGAAGAAGAATCATCACATGACATTCGAGTGGGGTCTGATTTTCACGGAATGGAGAAAGTGGAGAAACTTTTTTTTTTTTCTCTCCACGTACGTAGAAAAATTGATGCCACAATCAAACTCTGATTGAAGTCTGATCAGAATAATGGGACTGTTTTTTGCGAAAGTGGAGAAAAAGGTTTTATGTCTCTATGAGTCGCCCGCCAGGACCTGGGGTACTCGGCACCGGATCCGGTCGCAATTAAAGGGGTGATCACGGTGGCAGCGACCCGGTCTGTGCCCTGGGCACTCAAGTAAAGGGAAAAGTCTTTAAGGGGTATTTTGAAATAAAGTCTATTCGTGATGCCTCCTGTGGTTCTCGGTCAGAGGGGACTGACGCTGCTTAAAGGGGTCCTCTGGTGTGATGTTGTTGCAGCAAGATGGTGGCACTTCCCACAGGTGAAGTGGGGTCCCCAGGGCTCCCAAGGTGTATGGCAAGGTTGGTGGGTTGCCGGTAAATAACGGAGGACACAGGGTTGCAGTCTTTACCTGGTTTACTGAAGTAGTAGTCAGCCTCAGTCCAGGGTACCGGTAACAGGTGCAGAAGGAGTCCAGGCAGCCCGAAAACAAGTAGAAATCCCCTTGGCAGGTCAGGTTGGGAGCCTTCCACTATGCGCTGGTTTTCTGGTCACTTGCTACCTGTAGCTTGCTGGTAAGGTACCCCTTTCTCTCTCCTGTCCTGGGACAGTACCTGCACGGTAGGCAAATTGAGCGGTTCTCTTGGGGTCTCAGACACGGTGACTCCAGGCTCTCACTGCTGCTGTACCTCAGGTTTAGTATGGGCAATTTACGTATAGTCCTATGCCCTCCGGTTCTACTGTGGACCTTGCAGTTATTTACAATCTTGGGCCCCCGATGCCCGGTTTCTGCTCTCTGGCTCACAGGAAGCCCAATCGCTGCATCCTTGAGCACCTAATCACTCCTCTGAGCTCCTTTCCTGTCTCTTCTCTCACACAGTATTAGGGTTGAACAATTAATATAAATGTTCAATTCTCTAGTTGCCTACTCCTGGCCTAATGGATATTGATCATGTGCACTAAAGAAATACACCAGACACAGTCAGCTGTAACTCTCCTTGATCAATGTATGGCTCAGCTCCAAGAAGGGGATTTATTAGTGAAAACACAATGTTATATATCTCCTGTAAGGGGGCTCGGTTAGCTCTAAAATGGGAGTGATCGGATGTATTCCATTGGTTAGTGGGTTGGGCATGAGCAAGTCCATGGGCGGATCCATGAGGTCATCAAGGTGGGTTGGTCCGTGAGGTCATCAGGATGGGCGTCGCTGTGGGTGGATCCATGAGGTCATCAGGATGGGCGTCATCTTGGATACCAGACCATGCGGCATGCTAAAACAGGAAATGGCGGCCATCTTCAGTGTCTTCATTGTTCATCTTGGATACCAGAGCACATGGCTCTGGTACAGGAGATGGCAGCCATCTTAAGTGTCTTACTTTGTCTGAGGAAAACTTATGTAAGGTTAAACAATACATGTTATAGGTTGCTTCCCTCAATTACCTTATGTGTTGAGGTTAATTAAGTATTTGATCTTATGGCTCTCCTCAACAGTCCCCCCTAAATACTTTATTAACCTTTTCTTTTATCTTGATCCCACCGTGGTTCCCTAACCCATCGATGTTAAGTGTTATTATGACATCAGAGGCTTCATGACAATATGGATGCTATAGACACCAGAGAATGTGTGACCAATTATGGGTATACTGAGGAGGTATATCGAAGCGCGTTACCCATGTCCTCGGGACTTCCCTACCTGTTGGATCTATTACTCTCCAATCTCCCATCTCCATGGTTACTTACAGTAAAATACACATGTGACTAACCCTGATGTACACATCCTAGATCTGACCGTCTTGCCCGGGAGGGGGAATTGGAGTTTTCACCAGTTTGAGACAAGTTTTCCCTTGTGGAAAACCTCCCTTTGTAGCTGGACTTTGACAAGCAGGTCAGATCCTACTCTGTCCCTAACTGTCTAACAAGTTTATAATGTGAGAGATGGATCCAGGAGGCGCACAGCAATCCTGACCGAAGTAGGAGTAGTCAGGAGCACTTGGTAGGGACCCTTAAATCTCGACTCCAGGGATGTCTTTCTGATGAACTTCTTTACAAGCACGTAGTCACCAGGTTGGAAGGCATGGGTACCTTCACTGGAATCTGGACCTGGAATGGATGATAAAACTCGTACATGTGTTATTGACAGTTCTTTAGTAACAATAATTACATAATTTACAAGAGTATCACTTCCCAAGGCTAGCTGTTGTGGAAAATATTGACCCAATCCTGGAGGCCCCCCAAAAAGAATCTCGAATGGTGTGAGTTTAGTAGAACGGCAACGGGCAAAATGTCTGTCCAAGTCTGACCTCCTAACTGGCTTTCAGTATTTTATTTTTGAAGGCGTCATTCAGTCTTTCTACTTTCCCACTGCTCTGTGGGTGATATGGAGTATGTAAACCCAAATCAGCTCCCACCAATGTCCATAGTTCCTTAGTCAGAGCAGCAATGAATACGGGTACTTGGTCACTCTCAATTACTCTGGGACCCCATATCTGCATACTACTTAAGTCATTAGTCTCTTAACAGTCACTCTGGCAGTCATGTTTATTACTGGATAGGCTTCGGGCCATCCTGAGAACATGTCAGTCACTACCAGTACATACTCGTAATTCCCTACTTTTGGCATTCGAATGTGGTCAATCTGAATTTTCTGAAAGGGATAAAGAGGTTTAGCCAAATGTTTCTGAGTAACTTTCTGAGGTGGTGCTGGATTGCATGCTGCACACACAAGGCAGGACTTGAAATGATTTTGGGTGACAGTAGAGATTCCAGGTGCCATATAAATCTTCCAATCAGGTCATTCATCCGATTCTTGCCTCCGTGGGTGATACCGTGTGCCCATTCTGTCACTGAGGGGTACAGATTACGGGGTAGACAGACCTTTTTGTTCATCCTCCAGACTCCATCTTCATCCTTTTTTAGCTCCTCCTTTCTGCCATGAGTTCTTTTCATCATCTGATGTCTTGTCTTGATGTAGATGGATGAGCCTCATAAGAGAGCCTTTAGTCCCTTCTTCAGTGTCTTGTGTCACGTACACCGCTGCTTTTTCTTTCCCAAATGGATCCACAGCATAGGTTTTTGCTGTTTTGTCAGCAAAGAAGTTCCCCCTTGCTTCTGGAGAATCCAGTCTCCCGTGAGCTTCGATCTTGATCACTGCAACCTTTGAAGGTAGATCCAGAGTGACCACAAGTTCTTGCATGGTAGCAGCATGTTTTAGAGGAGTTCCATACTGCCGACGTCATGAGCCACTGCAAAAGCGTATCTTGAATCCGTGTAGATGTTGACCATCTTCTCCGTCGCTTCCTGACAAGCCAACGTCAAAGCTTTAAGTTCCGCTTCTTGTGCAGACGTGCGGTGGTAGGGATCCGGCTGAGATGACCAGGTCATGTGTAACCACGGCATATCCCGTATGGAACCTTCCTGTTCTATCTGCAAATCTGGAACCATCAGTGAAGAACGTCAGGTCAGCATGTGGGAGTGGGTCTTCAGACACATTTTTCTGGGAGGCTCCTTCTTCATGCATTTGTTCAAGACAGTCATAATCCTCTGAGTGTGTAGAGGCATCTTCTCCGAGAGCATCAGTATCATCCACATCCCCCCTGGAAAGAGGAAGCAGCGTGGACAGTTTGAAGATGCTGCAGCGGACAAGAGTGACATTATCCGGAACCAAGAGCCAACATTGGAGTCTCATATGATGCTGCACCAACAGATGTTTAGGTTCCAACAATAGCAATTATGTCATGTGGAGCCATTAAGAGAACTGGATGTCCTCAGATGATATCAGGATTTGTGATTCCAAGAGCTGGTGCAGACTGTATGGCCTGTTTAAGAGCGTAGAAAGCTTCCACTGATTTTGTTCATAGTGGAAACGCTGACATCTTGAGGTCATCGTACAATGGCTGCATCAGCTTTGAGGCATCTGGAAATCTTTTGCGACAATAATAATTGATAGGTCAGCCAACTCATCCGAGGCCCTTGTCTTAGGTTCTTGGTAGAACTCAACACCAGAGTCCCATGTCTCGTCATGCTCCTGTAGAAAGGCATCGGCTGTTTTTCTGGATCTAGAACTTGGTTCAACAGAGTAGCAGCTTGCTGGGGTGTAAACTTGACATAGATGGTGGGCTCCTCAGACATGAGCATTGGCACTGTTGGTGGTGGCACCTGAGGCGGGAGTAGAGATGGCACCGGGAGTGCAGATGTAGTCCCTTGTGTATGAGGAGCCGGAGGAGGTAACAGTCCTGGAATGAGGGGCTCTATTTGGGCAGCTCCAGTATCATGGTGTGGGGTCCAGGTGACACAGACAGTCTTAAAAAACTTTAACAGTCCTGTCCTTATTAATGCGAGTTATTGCTGCATGAAGTTGTTGAGCACTAACGTCTGGATGAATAGGGTCATAAGTAGGGGTCACAGCATGTATGATCATTCTACATGGAAGATTGCCAGCTTTAGTCACCGCTATGTCCCCAACAGCTATCTGACCACGTGACTCAACAATGATATGACTGTCAGCTTGAATAGTCGCCCCTCCTGCTTCCACTATAGCTCTAGCTACACCTCCATTGTGCTCTAACCGAGAATTGGCAGCATTAACAATAGCGTCTGTCTCCATTGTTGTTATGTCACCCTTTCCCACCACTAACAAGGGTCCCTCAGGAAGTTCCTTTTCAAAAATAGGTTGCCAACATTCCCTCCCCTTTGTGCTTCCTGTGCTATTGGTATCCCCCTCCCACATTGAGCCCCCCCTTGATACAGTCGCCACCGTCCCATACAGGTGTGCGCTTGGCTGCGAGACAGCCTGTGAGGTACCAGGTATAGGGTTATGTAGGCTGCGTGAGAGTGCTGTTGTGGAAGCATTGGGAGGAGAGGCCGCTGCTTGGAGCATCTCATGTGGGTGTGCGGCTAAATTGGCAGTGGAAGTGACAGTAGAAAGGGTAGGTGCTGGGGACGATCCAGGTGGGAGGACTGCTGGATTCACAACAGGAGTGATAGGGGAAAGGGTTGGTGCCCCATTGGAAACAACTGAGATAGGAAACATGGGTAAAGCCTTTTTATTTCCTGAAGGAATATAGTATTGGCCATCAGTGGTCATTACTGGGTAACAAGGATTTGGTGATGTGGTGTGTAGCCTTAATCTGGGATGTTCACCACCAGGAGCAGCACATTTGCCTTCCAAAAAATGCTGCCATCAGAATTACATTTGCCATCCACATCATGGCCGCCGTCAGAATTATATTTACCAACAACAAAATGGCCGCCGTCAGAATTATATTTACCACCAACAAGATGGCCGCCATCAGAATTATATTTACCACCAACAAGATGGCCGCCATCAGAATTATATTTACCACCAACAAAATGGCTGCCGTCAGAATTATATTTACCACCAACAAGATGGCCGCCATCAGAATTATATTTACCACCAACAAGATGGCTGCCGTCAGAATTGTATTTACCACCAACAAGATGGCTGCCGTCAGAATTGTATTTACCACCAACAAGATGGCCGCCATCAGAATTATATTTACCACCAACGAAATGGCTGCCGTCAGAATTGTATTTACCACCAACAAGATGGCCGCCATCAGAATTATATTTACCACCAACAAAATGGCTGCCGTCAGAATTGTATTTACCACCAACAAGATGGCCGCCATTACATTTAGCACATGGCTCTGGGCCACCATTTTGGCTGCTATCACATTTAACACATTCGCCATTAACAAAATGGCCGCCATTACATTTACCACATGGCTCTGGGCCACCATTTTGGCTGCTATCACATTTAACACATTCGCCATTAACAAAATGGTTTTGTAATACACAACTCAAAACTCTATTCTTTCTATTCCTTTTCTCTTCTACCCAATTTCCATTTTTTTTTTTTTTTTTAAATACAGACTTTCAGAGACTCTTTCTCCTGACCTAGCAATAGACAACAATCCATTATCTTCTAGGATACCTTTTCTTTCTTTTTTTTTTTTTTTTTTTCTAAGACAAGCTTCCACTCCAGGGGCTGTAACCATCCCCCTTTTGGCATTCCACACAATTTCCACTAATGTGCATGAGTCTAACTTGCCATCTGAATTTGGCTTAGTGCCCATACGGCAGAACTGCATTAATTTCTCCATCTTTCTATAGATATACAGTATATATATATCTATCTATCAAGATAACAAACACCAAACAAACAATAAGACGGGGGAGATGACTCAAACCTGAGATTCTAAAGGGAACTGAGTCTGCAGTACCCAGTTCCTATTGCTTCTTGTCACGTGGTCCCTGTCTGACTTCCGTGCTCCGTACTTTACAAACCAATTATTCCCTACTTGTCAAATTGCTCCCTAACTTACCGGTCCCCGTGCAGAGTCAATTACTCAATGTCACGGGGCAAAAAAAGAAACACTATAAATTTAATTGGCCCAAACTGAGCCAATTGCTCCAAGTTTCAATGAGCCGCTACACAATTTATTATGCCCGAACTGAGCCAATTGCTCCAAGATTTACCGGGCCCCCCTAGGCCGAGTCAATTACTCCAGGTCCTAGTCTCTCTTGTACAGAACTGAAAATCTTATCACAGGCGACAACCGTATACCACAGACAAAAATTATTTTATTTTTTTCTACACTTGCTTGCTTTCCTTCTCTATAAAGAAACCTGCTTATCCCGTTCTCCACATGCTTTTCCTGCTCATCCTGTTCCAAACACAATGCTTCTCCTTCTGTAAACACTTGCTTATTCTTTCTTTCCTAGAAACCTGTTTTTCCTGCTCCAAACACAATGCTTTTCCTAACTACCAGCCATCTCCCCTCTTCACAACATGTAACAGGCAGCAGGCAACTAAAATGTGACGGTTCTTGCAATTAAATGACCAGCAGCGGAGATACCCTTTCTGCCGTCTTACAGATACCAAGAAAACCGGACACGGTCAGGCAATCTGCACAGGATACCCCGAAGGACACAGGTAAAGACTACAGATTATAAAAAATCAGCAGACTTACCGTGTTCTGTTAAAGAGGTGATCAGTCTCCATTGTTCGGGGCACTCAGTGCATCCAGCCGTTCCACTCGCCGGTTTTCAGGGTTCAGGGCTCTTCCTCTGCTGGCCCCAGGTTGGGCGGCCAAATATTAGGGTTGAACAATTAATATAAATGTTCAATTCTCTAGTTGCCTACTCCTGGCCTAATGGATATTGATCATGTGCACTAAAGAAATACACCAGACACAGTCAGCTGTAACTCTCCTTGATCAATGTATGGCTCAGCTCCAAGAAGGGGATTTATTAGTGAAAACACAATGTTATATATCTCCTGTAAGGGGGCTCGGTTAGCTCTAAAATGGGAGTGATCGGATGTATTCCATTGGTTAGTGGGTTGGGCATGAGCAAGTCCATGGGCGGATCCATGAGGTCATCAAGGTGGGTTGGTCCGTGAGGTCATCAGGATGGGCGTCGCTGTGGGTGGATCCATGAGGTCATCAGGATGGGCGTCATCTTGGATACCAGACCATGCGGCATGCTAAAACAGGAAATGGCGGCCATCTTCAGTGTCTTCATTGTTCATCTTGGATACCAGAGCACATGGCTCTGGTACAGGAGATGGCAGCCATCTTAAGTGTCTTACTTTGTCTGAGGAAAACTTATGTAAGGTTAAACAATACATGTTATAGGTTGCTTCCCTCAATTACCTTATGTGTTGAGGTTAATTAAGTATTTGATCTTATGGCTCTCCTCAACACAGTCTCACTAACTCCTCCTCCAGACCAGTATGGAATTCAGAGAAATTCCCCTCAAACAGGGTTTTGAGCTCCACCTTCTGGCCTGGAGTTAGAATGTGTTGTGTGTACAGCTTAGGATGCTTTCACACTAGCGTCAGTATGGGGCCATCGCGCTGCGTCGGCCTGACGTACCGACGCACACTGAAAAAAATGCCCGACGTGGGCAGCGGAAGCAGTCTTACGACGCTTCCGCTGCCCCATTGCAAGGTCCGGGAAGGAGGGGGCGGAGTTTCGGCCGCGCATGCGCGGTCGAAAATGTCGGACTCGACGCACAAAAAAACGTTACATGTAACTTTTTTTGTGGCGGCGGTCCGCCAAAACACGACGCAACCGTCACATGACGCTTGCGATGTGTGGCAATACGTCGCAATGTGTCGGTAATGTTAGTCTATGGGGAAAAAACACATCCTGCAGACAACTTTCCAGGATGCATTTTTTCTCCTAAACGATGCTTTGCGACGTGCAGCCAAAAAAGCTAGTGTGAAAGTAGCCTTACCTGCCAAAGGGATCCCACTTGTCTCCAGGCATGGCACTACCCTCCCTGAGAGGAAGGCAGCACCACTGTGGTATCCAAACTCCTGGGGTGCCACATTCCCCCCTGTTTAAATCCAGTACTCCCAGACTGGGAAAAGAAACATAAACATACAGGTTCGAAAGGTGCAAAACATTTTTGAAAAACATTTGAACAGGTATAAACTTTTTCTTCCCTTACGGGAGGCACTTTTGGGTTACACGTTGCAAACATATTTTATAAAAGTACAACGGGTCTTATACCAGGGTGTCCTTGTTCATAATTAACAGTACTGATGCAAGGGACACTTCACAAACCCCTAACATAGGTCCCGGGCGGGCCACAAGGTGTATATCCAAACCTGGTGTAATAGGCCAGTTTAACCCCCCGCCCAGAATATACCGGGGTTAAAGTGGTCTAGGCCAGATTATACCCTGGGTATATTCTGGCCTAGCCCAAACTATACGCCGGGGTATAAATTGGACTAGTCCAGTTTGTACCCCTCTGGGCCAGAATATACCCCGGGTATATTCCGGCCTAGCCCAAACTATACCCCGGGGTATAAATTGGACTAGTCCAGATTATACCCCTCCAGGTCAGAATATACCCCAGCTGCTGTAGATCAGGCAGCGCACAGGGCCCCAGGCAGCACACAGGTGCCCCAGGCAGCGCACAGGGCCCCAGGCAATGCACAGGGGCCCCAGGCAGCCCACAGGGCCCCAGGCAGTGCACGGGGCCCCAGGCAGCGCACAGGGCCCCAGGCAGGCCACAGGGGCCCCAGGCAGCGCACAGGGCCCCAGGCAGAGCACAGGGGCCCCAGGCAGCACACGGGGCCCCAGGCAGCACACGGGGCCCCAGTCAGCGGACAGGGGCCCCAGGCAGCACACAGGGCCCCAGGCAGCACATGGACTCCAGGGAGTGCACAGGGGCCCCAGGCAGCCCACAGGGCCCCAGGCAACACATGGACTCCAGGGAGCGCACAGGGGCCCCAGGCAGCACACGGGGCAGAGACAGCGAATGGGGCCCCAGGCAGCACACAGGGCACCAGGCAGCACACAGGGGTCCCTGGCAGCACACGAGGCCCCAGGCAGCACACGGACTGGCAGAGACAGTGCACAAGGTAGGGGGAAGTGACAGTGTGCAAGGGGGAAGAGACAGCGCGCAGGGCCCCTGTGCGCTGTCTCTGCCTCCTGTGTGCTGTCTGGGATCCCATGTGCACTGTTTGGGACCCCCTGTGTGATGTCTGTGGCCCCGTTCTTGAGTATATTAAAGATTAAAGCATATTAAAGATCAGATTTTTCATGTTTATGAGCACCATTGAGTGATATACTCAAGAATTACATAATTTTTCAACATTTTATTGTTTAAAACTCTAAACACAGACTTTTTTTTACTTCAACCTGAAAACCTTGACTGTTCATAAAAAAACTGTTCAGGATATAATAAAAATTATAACATTCTGAAACTTCAACTTATAAAGGTACTTTTACATGGGGCGATTATTGGTTCCAGAGAGGTTTTCGGCTGATAATCGTACACATGGCTGATGACAGGACACTACAATATAAACATTCAAAGGTAATCACTGATAACAACATTAAAATGATTTGTAAACACTGATAACAACATTAAAATGATCATGATTGTTTTCAAGATAAAGTGCATGTTCTGTTGTTGACTGCAGATTGAAGCTTGCGGGATAGGTCAACCAATCCATGGTGTCACCAACTTTGGCGTGGATGACGATGTCACAACTCAACAGATTTGCTGTGGCCATGATTTCAGCATCAGTTGCCCAGACTCCATCATGAGAGATGCCAGAGGTGTTCACATATTCATTCACATCTTGATTACAGTAGCCCTGTAGTTTTTTGGACAAGTCAGTTTTCATGTGGTGGATGACTTTAGCTCTGAGAAGGGAGTATGTCATGATCTCAATGGCAAGAGAACATAGCATAAGCATATATAGGAACTAGCTCTTGGAAGATGGGAACTGAGCTGACCATGAACTAAACCTAACGCACAACTAGCAGTGGCCGGGTAGCATGCCTACGTTGATTCTAGATGCCCAGCCCAGCCGGAGGACTAAATAAAGCTAGCAGAGGAAAATATTAGTCCTAGCTCACCTCTAGAGAAATACCCCGAAAGGAGACAGAGGCCCCCCACATGTATTGGCGGTGAGTTGAGATGAAATAACAAACGTAGTATGAAAATAGGTTTAGCAAATTTGAGGTCCACTTACTACATAGCAGAAGACAGAAAGGACACTTTCATGGTCAGCTGAAAACCCTATCAAAAACACCATCCAGAAATTACTTTAAAACTCTGGCATTAACTCATAACACCAGAGTGGCAATTCCCGTTCACAAGAGCTTTCCAGACACAGTAACGAAACTACAGCTGTGAACTGGAACAAAATGCAAAAACAAACATGGACAAGAGTCCAACTTATCTAGTAGTTGTCTAGGAGCAGGAACAAGCACAGAGAGGCTTCTGATAACATTGTTGACCGGCAAGCAACTAACAGAGCAGCAAGGTTATATAGCGACTCCCACATCTTGATGGGAACAGGTGAACAGAGAAGATGAAGACACCAGTTCAATTCCACCAGTAGCCACCGGGGGAGCCCAGAATCCAAATTCACAACAGTACCCCCCCCTCAAGGAGGGGGCACCGAACCCTCACCAGAACCACCAGGGCGATCAGGATGGGCCCTATGAAAGGCACGAACCAGATCGGAGGCATGAACATCAGATGCATTCACCCAAGAATTATCCTCCTGGCCGTATCCCTTCCACTTGACCAGATACTGGAGTCTCCGTCTGGAAACACGAGAGTCCAAAATTTTCTCCACAACGTACTCCAACTCACCCTCAACCAACACCGGAGCAGGAGGCTCAACGGAAGGCACAACCGGTACCTCATACCTGCGCAATAATGACCGATGAAAAACGTTATGAATAGAAAAGGATGCAGGGAGGTCCAAACGGAAGGAAACAGGGTTAAGAATCTCCAATATCTTATACGGGCCGATAAACCGAGGCTTAAACTTAGGAGAAGAGACCCTCATAGGGACAAAACGAGAAGACAACCACACCAAATCCCCAACAGAAAGCCGAGGACCAACACGACGGTGGCGGTTGGCAAAAAGCTGAGTCTTCTCCTGGGACAACCTCAAATTGTCCACCACCTGCCCCCAGATCTGATGCAATCTCTCCACCACAGCATCCACTCCAGGACAATCCGAAGATTCCACCTGACCAGAGGAAAATCGAGGATGAAACCCCGAATTACAGAAAAACGGGGACACCAAAGTGGCAGAGCTGGCCCGATTATTGAGAGCGAACTCCGCCAATGGCAAAAAAGCAACCCAATCATCCTGGTCAGCAGACACAAAACACCTCAGATATGTCTCCAGGGTCTGATTAATCCGCTCGGTCTGGCCATTCGTCTGAGGATGGAAAGCGGACGAAAAAGATAAATCTATGCCCATCCTAGCACAGAATGCCCGCCAAAATCTAGACACGAATTGGGTCCCTCTGTCAGAAACGATATTCTCAGGAATACCATGCAAACGAACAACATTTTGAAAAAACAGAGGAACCAACTCGGAAGAAGAAGGTAACTTGGGCAGAGGAACCAAATGGACCATCTTAGAAAAACGGTCACACACCACCCAGATGACAGACATCTTCTGAGAAACAGGCAGATCTGAAATAAAATCCATCGAGATGTGCGTCCAAGGCCTCTTAGGAATAGGCAAGGGCAACAATAATCCACTAGCCCGAGAACAACAAGGCTTGGCCCGAGCACAAACGTCACAAGACTGCACAAAGCCTCGCACATCTCGTGACAGGGAAGGCCACCAGAAGGACCTTGCCACCAAATCCCTGGTACCAAAAATGCCAGGATGACCTGCCAACGCAGAAGAATGAACCTCAGAGATGACTCTACTGGTCCAATCATCAGGAACAAACAGTTTATCAGGTGGGCAACGATCAGGTCTCTCCGCCTGAAACTCCTGCAAGGCCCGCCGCAGGTCTGGAGAAACGGCTGACAATACCACTCCATCCTTAAGGATACCTGTGGGCTCAGAGTTACCAGGCGAGTCAGGCTCAAAACTCCTAGAAAGGGCATCCGCCTTAACATTCTTAGAACCCGGTAGGTATGACACCACAAAATTAAACCGAGAGAAAAATAATGACCAGCGCGCCTGTCTAGGATTCAGGCGCCTGGCGGTCTCAAGATAAATCAAATTTTTGTGGTCAGTCAATACCACCACCTGATGTCTGGCCCCCTCAAGCCAATGGCGCCACTCCTCAAAAGCCCACTTCATGGCCAAAAGCTCCCGATTCCCAACATCATAATTCCGCTCAGCGGGCGAAAATTTACGGGAAAAGAAGGCACAAGGCCTCATCACGGAGCAGTCAGAACTTTTCTGCGACAACACTGCCCCAGCTCCGATCTCAGAAGCGTCGACCTCAACCTGAAAAGGTAGAGCAACATCAGGCTGACGCAACACAGGGGCAGAGGAAAAACGGCGCTTAAGCTCCCGAAAGGCCTCCACAGCATCAGGGGACCAATCAGCAACATCAGCACCCTTCTTAGTCAAATCGGTCAATGGCTTAGCAATATCCGAAAAACCAGCAATAAATCGACGATAAAAGTTAGCAAAGCCCAAAAATTTCTGAAGACTCTTAAGAGAAGAGGGCTGCGTCCAATCACAAATAGCTTGAACCTTGACAGGATCCATTTCAATGGAAGAGGGGGAAAAAATATATCCCAAAAAGGAAATCCTCTGTACCCCAAAAACACACTTAGAACCCTTCACACACAAAGAATTAGACCGCAAAACCTGAAAAACCCTCCTGACTTGCTGGACATGAGAGTCCCAGTCATCCGAAAAAATCAGAATATCATCCAGATACACAATCATAAATTTATCCAAATAATCGCGAAAAATATCATGCATAAAGGACTGGAAAACTGACGGAGCATTAGAAAGACCAAAAGGCATCACTAAATACTCAAAGTGGCCCTCGGGCGTATTAAATGCGGTTTTCCACTCATCCCCCTGCCTGATTCGCACCAAATTATACGCCCCACGAAGGTCAATCTTAGAGAACCACTTGGCCCCCTTTATGCGAGCAAACAAATCAGTCAGCAACGGCAATGGGTATTGATATTTAACAGTGATTTTATTCAAAAGCCGATAATCAATACATGGTCTCAAAGAGCCGTCTTTTTTTGACACAAAGAAAAAACCGGCTCCTAAGGGAGATGACGATGGACGAATATGTCCCTTTTCCAAGGACTCCTTTATATATTCTCGCATAGCAGCATGTTCAGGCACAGACAGATTAAATAAACGACCCTTTGGGTATTTACTACCCGGGATTAAATCTATGGCACAATCGCACTCTCGGTGCGGAGGTAACGAACCAAGCTTGGATTCTTCAAAGACGTCACGATAGTCAGACAGGAACTCAGGAATTTCAGAGGGAATGGATGATGAAATGGAAACCACAGGTACATCCCCATGAGCCCCCTTACATCCCCAGCTCAACACAGACATAGCTCTCCAGTCGAGGACTGGGTTGTGAGATTGCAGCCAAGGCAATCCTAGCACCAAATCATCATGTAGATTATACAGCACCAGAAAGCGAATAATCTCCTGGTGATCCGGATTAATACGCATAGTTACTTGTGTCCAGTATTGTGGTTTATTATTAGCCAATGGGGTGGAGTCAATCCCCTTCAGAGGAATAGGAGTCTCCAAAGGCTCTAAATCATACCCACAGCGTTTGGCAAAGGACCAATCCATAAGACTCAAAGCGGCGCCAGAGTCGACATAGGCGTCCGTGGTAATAGATGACAAAGAGCAAATCAGGGTCACAGATAGAATAAATTTAGACGGTAAGGTGCAAATGGAAACAGATTTACCAAGCTTTTTAGTGCGCTTAGAGCATGCTGATATAACATGAGTAGAATCACCACAATAGAAACACAACCCATTTTTCCGTCTAAAATTCTGCCGCTCGCTTCGGGACAGAATTCTATCACACTGCATACTCTCTGGCGACTTCTCAGTGGACACCGCCAGATGGTGCACTGGTTTGCGCTCCCGCAAACGCCTATCGATCTGAATAGCCATTGTCATGGACTCATTCAGACCCGCAGGCACAGGGAACCCCACCATAACATCCTTAATGGCATCAGAGAGACCCTCTCTGAAAGTCGCCGCCAGGGCGCACTCATTCCACTGAGTAAGCACAGACCATTTACGGAATCTTTGGCAGTAAATTTCCGCTTCATCTTGCCCCTGAGATAGGGACATCAAAGTTTTTTCTGCCTGAAGCTCCAAATGAGGTTCGTCATAAAGCAACCCCAAGGCCAGAAAAAACGCATCCACATTGAGCAACGCAGGATCCCCTGGTGTCAATGAAAAAGCCCAGTCTTGAGGGTCACCCCGGAGCAAGGAAATCACAATCCTGACCTGCTGTGCAGGGTCTCCGGCAGAGCGAGATTTCAGAGACAAAAATAATTTGCAATTATTTCGAAAATTCTGAAACCCGGATCTATTCCCCGAGAAAAATTCCGGCAAAGGAATTCTCGGCTCAGATACAGGTGCATGACAAACAAAATCTTGCAAATTTTGTACCTTCGTGGCGAGATTATTCAAACCTGCAGTTACACTCTGAAGATCCATTACAAACAGGTGGACACAGAGCCATTCAAGGGTTAAGAGGAGGTAAGAAGCAGCTAGACAGCAATTAAGGGCTAGGCAGCAAAACTCTGAGGGGAAAAAAAAAAAAAATTTCCCTTCAACACTTCTTTTTCTCCTGCTTCAGCCCAAACAATTAACACTTTGCGGGCCGGTCAAACTGTCATGATCTCAATGGCAAGAGAACATAGCATAAGCATATATAGGAACTAGCTCTTGGAAGATGGGAACTGAGCTGACCATGAACTAAACCTAACGCACAACTAGCAGTGGCCGGGTAGCATGCCTACGTTGATTCTAGATGCCCAGCCCAGCCGGAGGACTAAATAAAGCTAGCAGAGGAAAATATTAGTCCTAGCTCACCTCTAGAGAAATACCCCGAAAGGAGACAGAGGCCCCCCACATGTATTGGCGGTGAGTTGAGATGAAATAACAAACGTAGTATGAAAATAGGTTTAGCAAATTTGAGGTCCACTTACTACATAGCAGAAGACAGAAAGGACACTTTCATGGTCAGCTGAAAACCCTATCAAAAACACCATCCAGAAATTACTTTAAAACTCTGGCATTAACTCATAACACCAGAGTGGCAATTCCCGTTCACAAGAGCTTTCCAGACACAGTAACGAAACTACAGCTGTGAACTGGAACAAAATGCAAAAACAAACATGGACAAGAGTCCAACTTATCTAGTAGTTGTCTAGGAGCAGGAACAAGCACAGAGAGGCTTCTGATAACATTGTTGACCGGCAAGCAACTAACAGAGCAGCAAGGTTATATAGCGACTCCCACATCTTGATGGGAACAGGTGAACAGAGAAGATGAAGACACCAGTTCAATTCCACCAGTAGCCACCGGGGGAGCCCAGAATCCAAATTCACAACAGGAGTAGTTGTCCTCTGTTCCTGTCAGGAAGTAGCTGATGGCCCGAAAATAGCAGTTCCCATCACCTTTGGTTTTATATGTATGCCGTGGTTGTCCAAGATCTCTTGTGCCTCCAAAGTACACAACCCTATTAAACGTAAGGTCAAGAGTGGTGATAAGATACTTCCTTCCTGAACTTGGTACTGGGTTGAAAGTCTTGGTTTGCTGGTGTTTCTGTGTGGCAGAGTCACTGGGACAGTCATCAGGGTACTGGGGTGGTAGAGAAGTCTTTTCATCCTGGTAAATCTTAAGGTTGCTGGCATGGTAGGTGTTGCTTAGTATCTTACCAGTCTTATTGTTCTTAAGTTTTACTCGTCCCTTGGTTAAGGATTCCACAACTAAGTAGGGTGCAACCCAGCGTGGTGCCATCTTTGAACCCATGCGATGAATACGACATTGATTCTTGATATAAGCAATGGTGCCAGCAGTGATTTCTTTGTTGCTCTTGTGTCGGTGATCAAAGGCACACTTTTGATGTTCCTGAGCAGAATGGCTGTTGGTACTTACAGTTGAGAGGATCCTGTTATGAATGGTTGTGAGTGTATTTAGCACATCAGGGTTGGCATCATCTGAAAGAGATATGACATCCACAGTGTCATTTGCTGATGGATTGAGGTCAATAGGAAGCTTAGCCTTTCGTCCATACATGACCTCAAATGGAGTGCACTTGGTTGAGGCATGCACAGATGTGTGATAGGCAAACAAAACACCAGGGATGAACTGGTCCCAGTTGGTTCCTTGGTCATTGACAAGCTTGCAAAGAGATTCTTTGAGTGTTCGATTGTCACGCTCCCGCTGGCCATTTGTTTGTGGGTGGTAGGCAGATGAAATGTGGTGATCTGTTTTAAAATGATCCATCAGGTTGTCGATGATCGAGTTCATAAACTCTCTTCCCTGGTCGCTAATCAGAGTGTCCATACAGCCTAAGCGGCAAATAATGGTGTACAAAAATTTTGCTACTGACATGGCATTCTTGTCTGGAACAGCTGTTGCTTCAGTCCACTTCGAGAAATGATCAGTGACAGCAACTTTATATTTGTTGCCGTTTGATGTTTCCTGAAGAGGACCGATCATATCAATCCCAACTAAGCTCCATACTTTTCCATGCACTGGTATACTGTTGAGTGGTGGAGCTTCTTTGCTGATTTTGGGACATGTGACAAAACATTTTTGACAGGCTTTGACATGTTGGTAAACATCATTCTTCATTCCCTTCCAGTAATAATGGTCAGAAATTTTGGCAAATGTTTTATCTCTGCCAAAATGGCCACCAGAAGTTGGGTTGTGGTGACAGGCCTTTAGGATATTTGGCAGTCGGCTTTTAGTGAGAACCTCCTTTTTTCCATAGTAAATTATCCCTTTCTCTGCTCGATATGGCTTAGATGTTTGTCTAAACTGGGACTTGGCATTTGAACGTTTCTCTGGAGGTAGATCGTAGATCCACTGGGGGTACTTTTGTTCTGTTGCAGTGTAGAATCTCAAAAGCTGATCATATAGTTGGTCTTCCATTGTTGTCAAAATTGGAAAACTTTTTTTTTTGTTGGAGGTGTTCCAAGTTCACTTTGTATACCTTATCAGGATAGAATAGGAATTCACACTGGAGAACTTCAGGTGCATATCATAGAGAGCAGGGAGAAACATAATAACAAGTTACAACACATAACATTAACTATGCACTGATGGAACTGCACCATCTACTGTCAGTTCAATGTAATGCCTCCAACACATGCTATAAGTCTAGTCCACCCGTTCCCTTGCACTAGATTTGCTGCTGATTTTCAACAGGGAAAAAATCAGCAGTCAATCTGCATCAAAACCCACATCCCAACGATGTGGATTTTTGTGTGCAGAAGCACAGCAGATTTCTCAGTGTCACGTGGAAGAGGGAAATCTGCTGCAGACTGCATGAAAATCTGACAAAAACCGTATGAAATGGTATATGGTTTGTGTATGTGCATCTATATATACGGTAGCACTACAGCAGCAAAAACACACTAATATTCTGCCCTAGAGGAGTATAGACCATGGGTATATTATACCTAGGCCAGATTATACTCCTCCGGGCCAGAATATACCCCTGCTGCTGTAGATCAGATTTTTCACGCTTATGAGAACCATTGAGTGATGTACTCAAGAACGGGGCCCCAGACATCGCACAAGGGCCCTAGACATCTTAGGCTAGTTTCACATTTGCGCACAGCTGTGTACGCTCTCAGTGAAGCCCGCCCATTGTCACGCCCACCAATTAAGCTCCGTCCAGGTGCGCATGTGGCCGCATGCAGCCTGCGTACCCTATCTTTATCATTGGGTACGCAGACCCTGCGGATGTTTGCGTTTGCGTCCGCATGCGTTGTTTTGATGATTCGGTGAACGCAAGAAAATCCAACTTGTTGCCTTCGCCGTGGGTTGCAGCACCGTCAAAAGAACGTCGGCGGAGGTTAATCGGCGGGGCGCAGCAGTGGTCAAGGCTTCACTGAGAGCGTACGCATGCGCACGGCTGTACGCAAATGTGAAACTAGGATTGAGTGATATACTCAAGAGCAGGACCCTAGACAGCGTACAGTGGGTCCCAGATAGCGCACAGGGGGGCCTAGACAGCGCACAGGGGACATGCGCTCTATTTCCCCCCTTGCGCGCTATTTCTTACCCCCTTGCTCACTGCCTCTGCCCCCCTGTGTGCTATCTGGGACCCCTTGTGGGCTGCCTGGGGTCTTGTGGGCTGCCTGGGGCTCCTGTGGGCTGCCTGGAGCCCTGTGTGCTGCCTGGGGCCCCTGTGGGCTGCCTGGGTCCCTGTGTGCTGCCTGGGGCCCCGTGCACTGCCTGGGGCCCCTGTGCGCTGCCTGGGGCCCCGTGCTGCCTGGGGCCCCTGTGCGCTGCCTGGGGCCCCGTGTGCTGCCTGGGGCCCTGTGTGCTGCCTGGGGCTCCTGTGTGCTGCCTGGGGCCCTGTGGGCTGCCTGGGGCCCCTATGGGCTGCCTGGGGCCCTGTGCACTGCCTGGGGCCCCGTGCACTGCCTGGGGCCCTATGCGCTCCCTGGGGCCCCTGTGTGCTGCCTGGGGCCCTGTGCGCTGCCTGGGGCACCTGTGTGCTGACTGGGGCCCTGTGCACTGCCTGATCTACAGCAGCTGGGGTATATTCTGACCTGGAGGGGTATAATCTGGACTAGTCCAATTTATACCCCGGGGTATAGTTTGGGCTAGGCCAGAATATACTCGGGGTATATTCTGGCCCAGAGGGGTATAAACTGGACTAGTCCAATTTATACCCCGGGGTATAGTTTGGGCTAGGCCAGAATATACCCGGGGTATAATCTGGCCTAGGCCACTTTAACCCCGGGTATATTCTGGGCGGGGGGGGGGGTTAATTGTTGTGAATTCTGTTCTCGAGCTCCCTCCTGTGGTTATGAATGGTACTTCGGCAAGTTCTGTTCATGGACTCCCTCTGGTGGCTGTGAGTGGAGCTGCTGGTTCTGAGATTCCTTCTCCACCTGATCTCGTTCAGGTCTTGGCTGGCTGCTCTATTTAACTCCACTCAGATCGTTACTTGATGCCAGCTGTCAATGTCCTAGTACTGGTTCAGTTCTCTTGGATCTTTCAGATGACCTGTCTATTTCAGCAAAAGCTAAGTCCCTGCTAGCTTATTTGTTACCACTGTGTTTTTGTCCAGCTTGCTATTATGATTTAATCTTGTTAGCTGGAAGCTCTGGGATGCAGAGTGGCACCACCGCGCCGTGAGTCGGTGCGGTGGTTTCTTTTGCACACTCTGCGTGGTTTTTTGTTAGTTTTTATGCTGACCGCAAAGATACCTTTTCTATCCTCTGTCTGTTTAGTTAGTCTGGCCTCCTATGCTGAAATCTATTTCATTCCTGTGTTTGTGACTTCCATCTTAACTCACAGTTAATATATGTGGGGGCTGCCTATTTCTTTGGGGAATTTCTCTGAGGCAAGGTAGGCTGTATTTTCTATCTTTAGGGGTAGTCAGCTCTTAGGCTGTGAAGAGGCGTCTAGGCAGAGTCAGGAACGCTCCACGGCTATTTCTAGTTGTTGTGATAGGATTAGGGGTTGCGGTCAGCAGAGCTCCCACTTCCCAGAGCTCGTCCCGTATTGCTAGTTTGCTCATCTGGTCATTTCTAGTGCTCCTAACCACCAGCCAAACATAACAGTACAGCTGGCCCGCAAAGTGTTAATGCATCTCAATAGAGGGATAAGAGAAGTTCTGAGACCATTTTTTTTTCTCTGCAGTGTGTTTTGTATTTCTTTTCCCCTTAACCTCTGGGTGGTTCAGGACACAGGTGTAGATATGGACATTCAAGGTCTGTCCTCTTGTGTGGATCAACTCACTGCAAGGGTACAAAGCATTCAAGATTATGTAGTTCAGAACCCGATGTTAGAACCCAGAATTCCAATTCCTGATTTGTTTTCTGGGGCTAGATCTAAGTTCCTGAATTTCAAAAATAATTGTAGACTGTTTTTTGCTTTGAAACCCCGCTCCTCTGGTGACCCTATTCAGCAAGTAAAAATCATTATTTCTTTGCTATGTGGCGACCCTCAAGACTGGGCATTTTCCCTTGCGCCAGGAGATCCTGCATTGCGTAATGTAGATGCGTTTTTTCTGGCGCTTGGATTGCTTTATGAGGAACCAGATTCAGTGGATCAGGCAGAGAAAATTTTGCTGGCTTTGTGTCAGGGTCAGGATGAAGCGGAGGTATATTGTCAGAAGTTCAGAAAGTGGTCTGTGCTTACTCAGTGGAATGAGTGTGCCCTGGCGGCAATTTACAGAAAGGGTCTTTCTGAATCCCTTAATGATATTATGGTGGGATTCCCCACGCCTGCTGGTCTGAATGAGTCTATGTCCTTGGCCATTCAGATCGATCGACGCTTACGTGAGCGCAAAAATGTGCACCATTTGGTGGTGTTTCCTGAGCAGAAGCCTGAGCCTATGCAATGTGATAGGACCTTGACCAGAGCTGAACGGCAAGAATACAGACGTCAGAATGGGCTGTGTTTTTACTGTGGTGACTCCACTCATGCTATCTCTGATTGTCCTAAGCGCACTAAACGGTTCGCTAGGTCTGCCGCCATTGGTACGGTACAGCCAAATTTTCTTTTGTCCGTTACTCTGATTTGCTCTTTGTCGTCCTATTCTGTTATGGCATTTGTGGATTCAGGCGCTGCCCTGAATTTGATGGACTTGGAGTTTGCCAGGCGCTGTGGTTTTTTCTTGGAGCCCTTGCAGTATCCTATTCCATTGAGAGGAATTGATGCTACACCTTTGGCCAAGAATAAGCCTCAGTACTGGACTCAATTGACCATGTGCATGGCTCCTGCACATCGGGAGGATATTCACTTTTTGGTTTTGCATAATCTGCATGATGTGGTCGTTTTGGGTTTGTGTCATGGTTCCCAATGGCAAGGAAACGTCAGAGAACTTAAACTACAGACTAGCTCCTGGGTGATGGAATCTCGAGCTGACCGTGAGCTAAACCTACCACACAACTAACAGTGGCCGGGTGGCGTACCTACGTTTTATCCCTAGACGCCTAGCGCCAGCCGGAGGACTAACCAACCCTAATAGAGGAAAAGACAGACCTGGCTTACCTCTAGGGAAATTCCCCCAAAAAGGAGACAGAAGCCCCCCACATATATTGACGGTGAGTTCAGAGGAAAAGACATACGCAGTATGAAGGTAGGTTCAGCAAAGCGAGGTCCGCTTACTAGATAGCAAGAAGATACAATAGGGAACTTCACGGTCAGCTGAAAACCCTATTAAAATACCATCCCGAAATTACTTTAAGACTCATGTGTCAACTCATGACACCGGAGTGGCAATTTCGGCCCACAAGAGCTTCCAGCTACAGAAAAATAACATAACTGTCAACTGGAACAAAAATGCAAAACAAACTTAGGACTAAGAGTCCAACTTAGCTGATAGTAGTCTAGAAGCAGGAACATGCAACAGAAAGGCTCTGGTTACATTGATGGCCGGCACTAGAATAACTGAGCAGCAAGGCTAAATAGGATACACCCATATCCTGATGGAAACAGGTGAACAGAGAAAGTGAAGCACACAAGTCCAGTACCACCAGTGACCACCGGGGGAGCCCAAAAACCAAATTCACAACAGGTTTGCCATGGCTACAGGTCCATAATCCTGTATTGGATTGGAAATCAATGTCTGTATCCAGTTGGGGTTGTCAAGGGGTACATGGGGATGTCCCATTGTCTATTTCGTCCTCCCATCCTACTGAAGTCCCTGAGTTCTTGTCAGATTACCGGGATGTATTTGATGAGCCCAAATCCAGTGCCCTACCTCCTCATAGGGATTAAGATTGTGCCATCAATTTGATTCCTGGTAGTAAGTTTCCGAAGGGCCTACTGTTCAATTTATCTGTGCCAGAACACGCTGCAATGCGGAGTTATATAAAGGAGTCCTTGGAGAAAGGGCATATTCGCCCGTCGTCGTCACCGTTGGGAGCAGGGTTCTTTTTTGTGGCCAAGAAGGATGGTTCTCTGAGACCTTGTATAGATTACCGCCTTCTTAATAAAATCACCGTTAAATTTCAGTACCCTTTGCCGCTACTGTCTGATTTGTTTGCTCGGATTAAGGGAGCTAGCTGGTTCACCAAGATAGATCTTCGAGGGGCGTATAATCTTGTGCGTATTAAACGGGACGACGAATGGAAAACAGCATTTAATACGCCCGAGGGCCATTTTGAGTACTTGGTGATGCCATTCGGGCTTTCTAATGCTCCATCTGTGTTTCAGTCCTTTATGCATGACATCTTCCGAAAGTACCTGGATAGATTCATGATTGTATATTTGGATGATATTTTGGTCTTTTCGGACGATTGGGAGTCTCATTTGAAGCAGGTCAGAATGGTGTTCCAGGTCCTTCGTGCTCATTCCTTGTTTGTGAAGGGGTCTAAATGTCTCTTTGGAGTGCAGAAGGTTTCATTTTTGGGCTTCATTTTTTCCCCTTCTACTATCGAGATGGACCCTGTTAAAGTTCAGGCCATTTATGATTGGACTCAGCCTACTTCTGTGAAGAGCCTTCAGAAATTTCTGGGCTTTGCTAATTTTTACCGTCGCTTCATCGCTAATTTTTCTAGTGTTGTTAAACCATTGACTGATTTAACCAAGAAAGGTGCTGATGTGGTCAATTGGTCCTCTGCGGCCGTTGAGGCTTTTCAGGAGCTGAAGCGTCGTTTTTCTTCTGCCCCTGTGTTGTGTCAGCCAGATGTTTCGCTCCCGTTTCAGGTCGAGGTGGATGCTTCTGAGATTGGAGCAGGGGCTGTTTTGTCTCAAAGAGGTTTTGATGGCTCTGTGATGAAACCATGTGCTTTCTTTTCTAGAAAGTTTTCGCCTGCTGAGCGCAATTATGATGTGGGTAATCGAGAGTTGTTGGCTATGAAGTGGGCGTTTGAGGAGTGGCGACATTGGCTTGAAGGAGCCAAACATCGCGTGATGGTCTTGACGGATCACAAGAATCTGACTTATCTCGAGTCTGCCAAGCGGTTGAATCCTAGACAGGCTCGATGGTCGCTGTTTTTCTCCCGCTTCAATTTTGTGGTTTCGTACCTTCCGGGTTCCAAGAATGTGAAGGCTGATGCCCTTTCAAGGAGTTTTGTGCCTGATTCTCCGAGAGTTCCTGAGCCGGCTGGTATTCTCAAAGAGGGGGTAATTTTGTCTGCCATCTCCCCTGATTTGCGGCGGGTGCTGCAGGAGTTTCAGGCTGATAGACCTGACCGTTGCCCAGCGGAGAAGCTGTTTGTCCCTGATAGATGGACTAGTAGAGTTATCTCTGAGGTTCATTGTTCGGTGTTGGCTGGTCATCCTGGAATCTTTGGTACCAGAGATTTGGTGGCTAGATCCTTTTGGTGGCCTTCCTTGTCACGAGATGTGCGTTCTTTTGTGCAGTCCTGTGGGACTTGTGCTCGGGCTAAGCCCTGCTGTTCTCGTGCCAGTGGGTTGCTTTTGCCCTTGCCGGTCCCGAAAAGGCCCTGGACGCATATTTCCATGGATTTTATTTCAGATCTCCCTGTCTCTCAGAGGATGTCAGTTATCTGGGTGGTTTGTGATCGCTTCTCTAAGATGGTCCATTTGGTAACTTTGCCTAAATTGCCTTCCTCCTCTGATTTGGTTCCATTTTTTTTCCAGCATGTGGTTCGCTTGCATGGCATTCCGGAGAACATCGTGTCGGACAGAGGTTCCCAGTTTGTTTCAAGATTTTGGCTGTCCTTTTGTGCTAAGATGGGCATTGATTTGTCTTTTTCTTCAGCTTTCCATCCTCAGACAAATGGCCAAACCGAACGAACCAATCAGACTTTGGAAACATATCTGAGATGCTTTGTTTCTGCTGATCAGGATGATTGGGTGTCCTTCTTGCCTTTGGCTGAGTTCGCCCTTAATAATCGGGCCAGTTCGGCCACTTTGGTTTCGCCTTTTTTCTGTAATTCTGGTTTCCACCCTTGTTTTTCTTCAGGGCAGGTTGAGCCTTCGGACTGTCCTGGTGTGGATTCTGTGGTGGACAGGTTGCAGCAAATTTGGACTCACGTAGTGGACAATTTGACATTGTCCCAGGAGAAGGCTCAACGTTTCGCTAACCGCCGTCGCTGTGTTGGTCCCCGACTTCGTGTTGGGGATTTGGTTTGGTTGTCGTCTCCTTTTGTTCCTATGAAGGTTTCGTCTCCTAACTTTAAGCCTCGTTTCATTGGTCCTTATAAGATTTCTGAAATTATTAATCCTGTGTCATTTCGTTTGGACCTTCCAGCTTCTTTCGCCATCCATAATGTGTTCCATAGGTCGTTGTTGCGGAGATATGTGGCTCCTATAGTTCCCTCCGTTGATCCTCCTGCCCCGGTGTTGGTTGAGGGGGAGTTGGAGTATGTGGTGGAGAAGATTTTGGATTCTCGTATTTCGAGACGGAAACTTCAGTACCTAGTCAAGTGGAAAGGTTATGGTCAGGAGGATAATTCCTGGGTGGTTGCCTCTGATGTTCATGCTGCCGATCTTGTTCGTGCCTTCCATTTGGCTCGTCCGGAGCGGCCTGGAGGCTCTGGTGAGGGTTCGGTGACCCCTCCTCAAGGGGGGGGTACTGTTGTGAATTCTGTTCTCGAGCTCCCTCCTGTGGTTATGAATGGTACCTCGGCAAGTTCTGTTCATGGACTCCCTCTGGTGGCTGTGAGTGGAGCTGCTGGTTCTGAGATTCCTCTCCAGCTGATCTCGTTCAGGTCTTGGCTGGCTGCTCTATTTAACTCCACTCAGATCGTTACTTGATGCCAGCTGTCAATGTCCTAGTACTGGTTCAGTTCTCTTGGATCTTTCAGATGACCTTTCTATTTCAGCAAAAGCTAAGTCCCTGCTAGCTTATTTGTTACCACTGTGTTTTTGTCCAGCTTGCTATTATGATTTAATCTTGTTAGCTGGAAGCTCTGGGATGCAGAGTGGCACCACCGCGCCGTGAGTCGGTGCGGTGGTTTCTTTTGCACACTCTGCGTGGTTTTTTGTTCGTTTTTTATGCTGACCGCAAAGATACCTTTTCTATCCTCTGTCTGTTTAGTTAGTCTGGCCTCCTATGCTGAAATCTATTTCATTCCTGTGTTTGTGACTTCCATCTTAACTCACAGTTAATATATGTGGGGGCTGCCTATTTCTTTGGGGAATTTCTCTGAGGCAAGGTAGGCTGTATTTTCTATCTTTAGGGGTAGTCAGCTCTTAGGCTGTGAAGAGGCGTCTAGGCAGAGTCAGGAACGCTCCACGGCTATTTCTAGTTGTTGTGATAGGATTAGGGGTTGCGGTCAGCAGAGCTCCCACTTCCCAGAGCTCGTGCCGTATTGCTAGTTTGCTCATCTGGTCATTTCTAGTGCTCCTAACCACCAGCCAAACATAACAGTTAATCTGGCCTGTTACACCGGGGTACAGCCACGCCAGATGGTTTTCTGTTTCAGGTTTGTGAAGAAACAAGGCCCTACCCACGCCCGCAAAGCGGGCAGAACCCGGGTGCACCCCAAGGGCGCCAACCATGTACAGTGAGAGTCTTTGGGCAATTCACTGTCCATTACCCTATTGTCCATTTTAAACCTATAATAAACATAAGCAAACATTTTCACAGAGGTAACAGCAATTATTGACATCTCTATTTTTTTTTAGTCCCTGTAATGGGCTGGGATTTGGCCTCTGGTACTACGGGTTGACCTACGCAGTACAGGAATTGATAGTGACCTAACGGGGTTCACTATTCTTGCTACCACTGGTGTAGTGCACTCTCTTATGGCTACACTTCTGGTGAGTCTACGTAACACTGGTATACTGGATCTTCTGGGACTACTTCTACTGACTGTAGGCATGACAGATTCACTGATAGCAGGGGGTGGATTCTCCAGCCCCACCGCTGCTGCCACGCCCGCCGCACAAGCCCACTGCTGTAGAGTCTCTTCTGTGTCAGGACGGTTTTGAATCACATCTTGTTCAGATATTTCCAACTGGGGAATAGTCAAAACAGGCACCACTATAGCTTGATGTACTTGAGACCAAGACTGGGGAAAATCTCCAAGAACAGTATGGATTCTCTTTTCCTCTTCTTCCATAGGTTGAGAAATACCTGGATCTTTTTCTTGCCTCTCAGTTTGTCAAGGCATATTTTAAGATGATCCCTTGATACCGCAATCGAAGTTTCTCTTCCATTTTTGCTCATAAGGCACACCTTAGTACCGTCAAAGTTTGATGGTAAGATGGTACATGGTTCTGCTTCCCACTGGTCATCAAGTTTACGCATTCTTTTTTTTTTCGCTTTAGCACTTGTTCACCTGGTGACAAGGGAATTGCAGGGGCACGTTGATTGCAATTTCTCTCTTGTTTTTGTCTTGCCTGAGACAAGCTTCTTTCTACACACTCTTGTACTTGGCTGTATTTCTGTTGTCGCTCAGTATTCCAATCCACATCTGGTTATGTTGCTTCTGGTGTGAAGACTCCCATTTCAAGATCAACAGGTAATTTGCTAGATCTTCCTCTTATCAGGGACGCTGGAGTGCAGTTGGTGGAATTCACTATGATGTGATTATACTAATCTACCAAGTCTGGCAACTTCTCTGGCCATAAGTTTCTTTATTCCAAAGGCAAGGTTTTCAGTAAGTCGATTACCACTTGATTCATCTTTTCACACGTACCATTTGTCTGAGGGTGGTACGGCGTTGTTCCTATCTTCTTACATCCATACAGGTTGCAGAACTCCTGGACACTTCCGCTTCAAAGGCTGAGCCTTGGTCGGTAAGTACTTTCTCAGGGTAATCATGTGGTCGACAGAAGTGTTGTGGGAAGGCCTTGACATCTTCGCTGTCTGGTCCTTGACAGGCACGACTACCAGGAATCTGGAGTAATGGTCCACAATGGTCAGAGCATAGACATATCCTGACCGGCTTGGTGTTAGCATCACATGGTCTAAGGCCACCAGTTCAAGTGGCTGTTTGGTGACTATTGGCTGTCACAGTTCTTTCTGCGTAGGTTGCCTGGGCCACACTCTCGGCACCACTTTTCAATGGCTTTTCTCATGCCAATCCAGTAGGACCTTCCACGGAGTAGTATCTCTAACTTTTTCCATCTGAAGTGCCCTGCTCCATCGTGGTACGCTTCCAAGACCATTGGCGCATCTTGTCTCGGGACTACCACCTGCCAGACCAACTCTGGCACAGCTTACTGTCGTAGATAAACAATTTGCCCTTCTCCTTCCACAGCTGTTGGGTCTCTTGTGGAGCATCTGGACCAGGGTGTGAATCTGCTTGTGTTAGCAGCTCTTTTACCAGACGGACTGCTGGGTCACTATCCTGCCTCTCTGCCCATCCATGGTGGGGCAATGGGTTCAGCGTGGCTTCTTGCTTGTTATTGCGCTTGTTCCTCACATATGGGAGTACTAAGTCGCCCCGGGTTGATGGAAAGCTGGTATCTCAATCTCTTCAAGTGCTTCTGGATCATCTCCCACTTCTGGTAAATGGGGCATCCTGAACAGCGCATCGGTATTTGCGTTCTTGTGCCCTGCACGGTACTTGATGGTGAATTTGTAGTTGGACAGTCGGGCCATCCATCGCTGCTCCAAGGCACCTAGTTTTGCCGTCTCCAGGTGTGTCAGCGGATTGTCCGTGAAAACTGTGAATCCTGCTGAGGCCAGGTAGTGTTTGAACTGCTCTGTTACCGCCCAGACTATAGTGAGGAACTCCAGCTTGAAGGTTTTTCGGGGTTCCTTTCAGTGGGATGAAGCTTCTTGCTGGTGTAGGCAATTACTCTTTCCTATCGCCACGACAGCACCCCTACGAGAGAGGGGATCTGCCCACCATCTGGACAGGAACCTACAGGTTAAAAAGGGGCGGTCCCCCTCGCCCTCCAGTTTGGGTTCCTGTCCAGACAGCGGGAGCCTGCAGGTCGACTTACCCGGGTCCACCAAGCCTCTGTGTGAGAGAACAGCAGAATCGGGGGCACTGGAAGCAGCGTCGGGGGTGTACTGCTTGCAGACCCCCCCTCGTCTGGCCAGAGTGGAGATGCATTCCCAGGGGCCGAGGAATTCCGCCCTGGGTCGCAGATGCGCGGTGCGCGAAGCGCGATGCTTCTGAAGGATGTCAGCGCTTGTGACCCGGAAGTGCTTATTCTACTTCCGGGGGAGGCCGGGAGGAGGCGCGCGGCAAATATAAAAAGCAGAGCCGCTGGAGGGTGAGTGTGTGCGGCAACATGTCCTTGATGGGGGACGCCGAACACTCGCAGCTGACAGAGCAGCGGAAGAAGAGCAGCAGTGACATGGTACGCGGGCAGCAGGAGTCTGGCAACCCGACATCATGTGGCACCTCACCTCCTCAGAGACCGGTACTCCATCTTCATCAGCTGGGGTGAGTGTTTAATTCCAGCCCAGTAGCTGATTGTGCTGTTTTGTGCTATGCTTTGTTGTAGGGTAAAAGGCTTACAAAGTCAAAGCATATACAATGTGCTTTGTGCAAGGAACCATTACCGGACAGTTATATAAAGAAACTGTGTCAGGCTTGTATCTGCCGTACTTTGGAAGAAGAAGCCCCTCTACGTACATCAGATTTGAGGGAGGTTATTAGGGAAGAAATAAGATGTTCCCTTAAATTGGGACGGCATGAAAAAATCAGGATGGATATGATGTCTGATTCAAGCGCTTCCCTACAGGAAGGCGAATGTTCAGAGAGCTTCTCGCCATCCTCCTCGGATGAGGAGGGAAGGCCTTGTTTTTCCATGGAGAATATAGAAACCCTACTTAAATCGGTTCGGGCAACTATGGGTGTCGCAGAAAATAAGGAAGCAAAATCTACCCAGGAGATTATGTTTGTGGGGCTATGCCAGAGGAATCGTAAAACTTTTCTGGTGGTGGACACAATTAAAGATCTGGTAAGACGTGAGTGGGATAAGCAGGATAAAGGGTTCTTACCATCCGCCGCAAAGCGAAGATACCCCTTTGATGACGACCTCTTATCTCAATGGATAAAGATCCCTAAACTGGACGCGGCAGTGGCCTCCACCTCAAAATCAGCCTCGCTACCTCTGGAGGATGTAGGACTCCTTAAGGATCCGTCAGACAGAAAGGCGGACATGTTCCTGAAGAAAGTGTGGGAATCATCTTCGGGAGCCTTTAAACCCGCGATTGCTGGTACTTGTACTGCCAGATCCGTTATGGTCTGGGTGTGCCAGCTAGAAGGGCAACTTAAGGCGAAGGTTCCTAGAGAAAAGTTGTTGGACTCCTTGTCTCAGATCAGAGAAGGGAGTAGCTTATTTAGCGGATGCTTCAATACACTCTTTGAAATTAGCTGCAAGATCAGCTGGTCTTTCAAATGCAGCCCGGCGGGCACTATGGCTTAAGACCTGGAACGGGGATGCTCAGGCTAGAGCCAAGTTGTGCACCATTAAATGTAGTGGTGAGTACCTATTTGGCTCGGTACTGGATGATATCCTTGCGAAGGCGGAGGATAGGAAGAAGGGATTTCCTAAAGTGGTTAATCCCACCTTTTGGAACACTTTCAGAAGACGCGTACCTTTCAGAAGATTTCAAGCAGACCAGCAAGGATACAATCACGATTTGGAACCAGCAGAACAAAAGAAAAAAGGTGGATTCTATGGAAACCCCTCATCTTCTTCAAGATGCAGACGCAATTATAGATAAATCAAGTCTACCAGTGGGGGGTAGATTGAAATTCTTCCTCAATAAATAGACTAAAATAACTTCTAGTACCTGGATATTAGGGGTTGTTGCAGATCATTTTGTTCTAACTTCGCTTGATTCTCTAGCTCAACATCAGGCCCTAGAAATAGAGATTCAACAGTTACTTAAGAAGCGGGTTATTGAAGAGGTTCCAAAACACCAGGAGAAGACAGGATTTTATTCTCCGCTATTTTTGATTTCTAAACCTGACGGGTCCTTTAGGACTATCATAAATTTGCGTAAATTAAATAGATTTCTTCAATATCGCGCTTTTAAGATGGAATCAATTAAATCAACAACTAAACTTTTGTTTCCTAGGTGTTACATGTCGGTACTAGATCTAAAAGATGCATATTACCACCTGCCAGTTCACAAAGATTACCAACAGTTCCTCAGGATGGCAGTGCGGGTAAACCATCAGGTTAGGCATTTTCAATTTTTGGCAATGCCTTTCGGCCTGTCCATGGCACCTAGGATATTTACTAAAATTATTTCAGAAGTAATGGCCCATGTTAGGGAAAAGGATACCCTTGTGATACCCTACTTAGACGATTTTTTGATAGTTGGAAATTCTATTTGTCAGTGTAAGGCCCGTGTAAATGCCATGATATCGTCCCTACAGGAACTCGGTTGGATAATCAACATAGATAAATCAAGACTAGAACCTGCCAGGCCTCAAATTTTTCTAGGGATTCTTCTAAGCTCAGAAGATCAGTCATCTTTTTTACCCGAGGACAAAAAGCAGAAGATTGTTCGCAAAGTCACGGCTGTAAGAAAGGATCCGAATGTAAGGTTGAGAGACGCAATGTCCCTACTAGGGTCACTGACAGCGTGTATACCAGCCGTGAGATGGGCTCAAGCTCATACTCGTATGCTACAATTCGAGATCCTCCAGGCAGAAAAAGAGCTTCAGGGTTTCCTAGATGGGAAACTCAGATTATCACCAGCCACTCTTCACGATCTAAAATGGTGGCTCAGCCTGCATCATCTGTCAAGGGGAGTTCAGTGGAGTATCATACCAGACAGGATAGTTATGACCGATGCCAGTCCATTTGGTTGGGGAGCCCACATGGAGGAGGTTCTGACCCAAGGGCGGTGGTCGGGTCTAGAATCCCAAAGCTCGTCAAATTTAAAGGGACTCTCAGCAGTCAGACATGCTCTCCTTCACTTGCTACCATCCCTGAAGGATTCGCATGTAAGGGTACAGACCAACAACATGACGGTAGTAGCCTACCTTAATCATCAAGGAGGGACAAGATCGCAATCCCTGATGGCCAATACAGCACAGATACTGGCCTTGGCCGAGAGTCACTTTCGTTCCCTGTCGGCAATTCACATAAAAGGAGACCTCAATGTACAGGCGGACTATCTCAGTCGCCATTCCCTTCGGCAGGGAGAATGGTCTTTAGACAAACAGATATTCAAACAGATAGTCAGGCTCTGGGGATTACCAGTAATAGATCTGTTTGCCACGAAAGAAAACAGGAAGGTCAGGGAGTTTGCATCTCTCCAGAGAGCAGACCAACCGTGCATTGTAGATTCCCTTCGGGTCTGTTGGGACTTTCCGCTAGCATATGCATTTCCCCCAATGTGATTGATTCCGATAGTTCTCAGGAAGATCAGGGAGGAGAGAGCAAGAATAATTCTAATTGCCCCCTTTTGGCCCAGGAGGCCTTGGTTCTCTCTCCTCAGAGCAATGTCAGTGACCGATCCTTGGGTGTTGCCAGTGGTTCCAGAGCTCCTTTCTCAAGGTCCATTTCATCATCCCAATTTGGAGACTCTTCATTTGACGGCGTGGAACTTGAGAGGGAGCTTCTGAGGGAAAGAGGTTTTTCCAAGGCTTTGATATCTACCTTGTTGAAAAGCCGGAAGGAGGTCACTACAAGCATTTATTCTACAATTTGGAAGAAATTGCTTACATTCCATCAACAACCCCTAACAGACAAAGTTCCAATTCCGGCCATTCTGGAATTCTTGCAGAGGGGCTGGTAATTGGGTTTGGCAGTTAACACGCTGAAAGTTCATATTTCAGCCTTAGGGGCCTTATATAACAGTGATGTAGCTGGGAATAGATGGGTTGCTAGATTTGTTAAAGCATGTCAGCGTTGTAACCCGATCCATATTGCAAGATTGCCCCCTTCGGATCTAAATTTAGTGCTCGAAGCATTAACTGAACCTCCTTTCGAACCGTTGGAGTCTATTACAATAAAAAATTTGACCCTAAAGACAGCTCTACTTTTAGCGTTAACATCTGCTAGGAGGGTTAGTGATATCCAAGCGTTATCAGTTGATCCTCCCTATTTAATAATCCTCCAAGACAAAATTGTCTTAAAACCAGATCCTGCATACTTACCAAAGGTAGCATCTAGGTTTCATAGAAGCCAGGAGATATACCTACCATCCTTTTATGAAAATCCAGCGTCAGAGCAGGAGCAAAAATGTCATACTCTAGATGTTAAGAGAGCAGTATTAGAGTATTTGAATAGGACACAAAGCTGGAGACAGAGTAGGGCTTTGTTTGTTTCTTTCCAGAATCGAAGTAAAGGTTCAAGTGTCACAAAGAGTTCTATCGCTAGATGGATTAGGGATGCGATATGTCTTGCTTACTCTGCCAAAGGGGAGACACCACCAGAGGGCATCAAGGCACACTCCACTCGGGCTGTGGCGTCATCTTGGGCGGAGAAGGCAGATGTCCCCATTGATATGATATGTAAGGTGGCAACTTGGTCATCACCTTTTATAAGCACTATCGCCTTGATCTATCTGCTAATTCCAGCCTACACTTTGGCCGTTCAGTACTTAGTGCTGTGGTCCCTCCCAGTTAAATAGTCTTTGAAAGTCTCTCGTAGGGGTGCTGTCGTGGCGATAGGAAAACCGGTTTTATTGCACTCTATTGGAAGGTGTGCCTTTAGAGATCACTCTATAGAGGTGATGGTATTAATATTGTTTAAGATATTTTTATCATGTACTGATTCAATGGCGGTATCCCTTGATACTCTGGAACACAAACTGGAGGGCGAGGGGGACCGCCCCTTTTTAACCTATAGGTTCCTGTCCGGATGGTGGGCGGATCCCCTCTCTCGTAGGGGTGCTGTCGTGGACTCTGTAGAATCCTATTACCGGTAAGTAAAAACCGGTTTCTTCGCCTTTCTGCACTTTGGACAACACTGCTCCCAATCCCACATTGCTGGCATCCGTGTACAGCACAAACGGTTGGTCATAGTCAGGGTAGGCCAGTACCTCATCTCCCGTGAGAGCCAACTTCAACCGAGTGAAGGATCCTTCCAGCCTGTCATTCCACTCAAATGGAGGGCCCTTGCTCTTGGTCTTCTTGGATTGGCCCACCAACAGGCCTTTCAGGGGTGCGGCTATCATAGTGAAGTTTTTAATGAACCTTCGATAGTGTTTCAGGTGGTCTTCATAAGTCTTAGAGGAGACGATGACATCATCCAGGCACAACAGGACGGTTTCAAAATTCTTGTGCCCAAGGCAGCAATCCATCATCTTCTGGAATGTTCCTGGTGCATTGCACAGTCCAAACGGCATGTAGTTGAATTCAGAGAGGCCCATTGGTGTCGTGAAGGCAGTCTTTTCCTTATCCACCTCTGCTACAGAAACCTGCCAATACCCACTAGTGAGATCTAAGGTGGGGAAATAGTTTGCAGATTTTAAAGCAGCTAATGACTCTTTGATTCTGGGCAACGGGTAGGCATCCTTGTGTGTAATGCGGTTTATCTGCCTGTAATCAACACACATCCTCATTGTGCCATCCTTTTTCCTAACGAGGACCAATGGAGCTGCACAGGGGCTACAACTGTCTCTGATTACCATAGCCTCCTTCATCTCTCGTAACATACCCTTGGCACACTGGTAGTGAGCTGGAGATACAGGCCGGTACCTCTCTTTAATGGGTGGATGACCTCCAGTGGGGATATGATGTTTTAAAAACCTGCCCAAAATCTAGTGAGTGCTTGCTGAATACCCGCTCATACTCATGGATCACCCTGTAAGCCCCTTGTTTTTGGTGTGATGGGGTAGAGTCAGTGCCCACATGTAATTTCTGACACCAATCCTCCAATTGTTCTGCAGAACCATTGTCCTCCACCTGGTTGGACGGGACCAAGGGTTCTGTTGCCTGTATTGCATTATTATTAACAGTAAACAGTTTAGCAAGTGTGGCATATCTGGGTAAGTGGACCTCTTTCTCTCCACAATTAAGGACATGTACTGGTACTCTCCCCTTGTGGACATCAACCACCCCTCGGGCTGTCAGAATTGTGGGCCTACTGTCTGAATACACAGGTTCTACCAGGGCCTGGTAATCTTTACCTCTGAGGCCTATTGCTGCCCGACACCATATTAACATTTCACTCCTGGGGGGTATTGCAATGGGGATCGGATCACTCACTGTGATACGTCCAACTTCTCCACCAGACAATTCTACCTGATGTCTCTGCACCAGGGCTCTGATTTATTTTTGCAGGACACGCTGCTCACTGGAACCAGCAGTTTCGGCCACCTGTTGTAACAAGACAATAACCTCGGCAAGACAATTTTCAATGACATTAGTACCTATGGTCATCATGGGGTTACACATCGGTCAATATCAACAATCACCAGTTTTTGGGCCTCCAATTTTACCTGCCCCACCTTAATGGTGACCTCCTTGTACCTCACCTGTGGCAAAGGCTGACAATTACTGGCTACTATTGTCAAATCACTATCTGGGCAATGGGTAATGTCTGAGTCAGTCCAATCACGTTTATAGAGAATGTAAGGCATAGTCATCACCTGAGAGCAGGTGTCCAATAAAGCATTCATCGGGATGCCGTCGATCAAAATGGGGAGGACCAGTCATCCTCTGACGTAGTTTTGTGGGCCTGGTCGTCCTATTCCTGGGGGTTGGCCCTCTGCCCCAGGTGTCAATCATTTAAATGGCAGAACCTTGCGATGTGTCCTGCCTGGTTGCAGCAGCGGCAGATGGGTCGTCCGTTCTGATGATAGCAGTTGTCGTCTCTTCCTCTGGTTGGCGGAATCCTCTTCTGTCGTCGCCAGGGGATGTCCTCCGGTCTGGAAGCCAGCTTGATCTTCTCCTTTGGGGGTTCATGTATGGACTGCATGGTCCTGGCTAGTGCAGCTATGGTTCTAGTCAGTTCCTGCACCTGGAGGCGTAGTCCTGTGGAGGGGTCATCATCCAGGATCTGTGCGACGGTCTCAAAAGGGACCTGATGGCAGGATTCCACCTCCTGGTGGTACATGAGGGCTGGATGCCTAGGGGGCACTGTGCAGCTGGGCTGAGGTTCATGCAGCACCCGGATGGCCCTGTCTTTAAATTGTGCAAAGTCCAGGTCAGGGTTTTGCAAGGCCAGGATGCCTAGTTGAGTGTTGTGGGTGTTGGACAGGAGCCCTTTAATGAACTGTTCCTTTAAGAGCCCGTCCCCATCCTGCACACTGTTAGGGTCAACCTGTTTGATGGCCCATAGTGCCTCTTGCAGATTAAGGGAATAGTCCCTTATGATATCCTGTGTTCGTTGTTTGCACCCGAAAAACCACATTTTGATTTCTGCAGCGTTGCGGGTGTCAAAAGTTTGGCAAATATCTGCTGTACAGTTCCTTTTCCCATATCTGGCCAGGATTTTACTTCTCTTAGGACTGCACCAATTAGTTGGCCAGTTAGGATGCTGACCTTTTGAAGGTCTGTCAGGGGATATACTTCAAATAGGCTGCAGAGCCTGTTGTGAAATTGGATTCTGGGCTCCCCCGGTGGCCACTTGTGGAATTGTACTTGTGTGCATCATCCCCTCTGTTCACCTGCTCCTATCAGGATGTGGGAGTCGCTATATAACCTTGCTCCTCTGTCAGTTTCATGCCGGTCAACAATGTAATCAGAAGCCTTTCTGTGCATGTTCCTGCTACTAGACAACTCCCAGCTAAGTTGGACTTTTGTCCTTGTGTGTTTTTGCATTTTGTTCCTGTTCACAGCTGCTGTTTCGTTACTGTGTCTGGAAAGCTCTTGTGAGCGGAAATTGCCACTCTGGTGTTATGAGTTAATGCTAGAGTCTTAAAGTAATTTCTGGATGGTGTTTTGATAGGGTTTTCTGCTGACCATGAAAGTGCCCTTTCTGTCTTCTTTCTATCTAGTAAGCGGACCTCGATTTTTGCTAAACCTATTTTCATACTACGTTTGTCATTTCATCTAAAATCACCGCCAATATATGTGGGGGCCTCTGTCTGCCTTTTGGGAAAATTTCTCTAGAGGTGAGCCAGGACTGTCTTTTCCTCTGCTAGGATTAGGTAGTTCTCCGGCTGGCGCTGGGCATCTAGGGATAAAAAAACGTAGGCATGCTACCCGGCCACTTCTAGTTGTGCGGCAGGTTTAGTTCATGGTCAGTATAGTTTCCATCTTCCAAGAGCTAGTTCTCATATATGCTGGGCTATGTTCTCTCGCCATTGAGAATCATGACAGTTTGACCGGCCAAAAAAAAAGGGTTAAATTACTGGCTGAGAAAGGAGAGAAAAAAGAAGTCTGCTACAATTTTTTTTTTTTTTTCCTCTAGTTCTGAGTGTGCTCTTAATTGAATCACCTGCTAGTCTGCCTATACTGCAGCCTTCCTCTCTTTCTCTCCTTCTTATCCTTGAATGGCTCTGTGTTCACCTGTTTCAAATGGATCTTCAGAGTGTAGCTACAGGTTTGAATAATCTCGCCACAAAGGTACAAAATTTGCAAGATTTCGTTGTTCATGCACCTATGTCTGAGCCTAGAATTCCTTTGCCTGAATTCTTCTCGGGGAATAGATCTCACTTCCAAAATTTTAAAAATAATTGCAAATTGTTTTTGTCCCTGAAGTCTCGCTCTGCCGGAGACCCTGCACAGCAGGTCAGGATTGTAATTTCCTTGCTCCGGGGCGACCCTCAAGACTGGGCTTTTGCATTGGCACCAGGGGATCCTGCGTTGCTCAATGTGGATGCGTTTTTTCTGGCCTTGGGGTTGCTTTATGAGGAACCTCATTTAGAGCTTCAGGCGGAAAAGGCCTTGATGTCCTTGTCTCAGGGGCAAGATGAAGCTGAAATATACTGCCAAAAATTCCGCAAATGGTCTGTGCTTACTCAGTGGAATGAGTGCGCCCTGGCGGCGATTTTCAGAGAAGGTCTCTCTGATGCCATTAAGGATGTTATGGTGGGGTTCCCTGTGCCTGCGAGTCTGAATGAGTCCATGACGATGGCTATTCAGATCGATAGGCGTCTGCGGGAGCGCAAACTTGTGCACCATTTGGCGGTGTCTACTGAGAAAACGCCAGAAAATATGCAATGTGATAGAATTCTGTCCAGAAGCGAGCGGCAGAATTTTAGACGAAAAAATGGGTTGTGCTTCTATTGTGGTGATTCAACTCATGTTATATCAGCATGCTTAAAGCGTACTAAGAAGCCTGACAAGTCTGTTTCAATTAGCACTTTACAGTCTAAGTTTATTCTATCTGTGACCCTGATTTGTTCTTTGTCATCTATTACCGCGGACGCCTATGTCGACTCTGGCGCTGCTTTGAGTCTTATGGATTGGTCCTTTGCCAAACGCTGTGGGTATGATTTGGAGCCATTGGAGGCTCCGATACCTCTGAAAGGGATTGACTCCACCCCATTGGCTAGTAATAAACCACAATACTGGACACAAGTGACTATGCGTGTTAATCCGGATCACCAGGAGGTTATTCGCTTTCTGGTGCTGTATAATCTACATGATGTTTTGGTGCTGGGATTGCCATGGCTGCAATCTCATAACCCAGTCCTCGACTGGAGAGCTATGTCTGTGTTAAGCTGGGGATGTAAAGGAACTCATGGGGACGTACCTTTGGTTTCCATTTCATCATCTATTCCCTCTGAGATTCCTGAATTCTTGTCTGACTTTCGTGACGTTTTTGAAGAACCCAAGGTTGGTTCACTACCTCCGCACCGGGAGTGCGATTGTGCCATAGACTTGATCCCGGGTAGTAAATACCCTAAGGGTCGTTTATTTAATCTGTCTGTGCCTGAACACGCGGCTATGCGAGAATATATAAAGGAGTCCTTGGAAAAGGGACATATTCGTCCTTCGTCATCTCCCTTAGGAGACGGTTTTTTCTTTGTGTCTAAGAAAGACGGCTCTTTGAGGCCGTGTATTGATTATCGACTTTTGAATAAAATCACGGTTAAATATCAATATCCGTTACCACTGCTTACTGATTTGTTTGCTCGTATAAAGGGGGCCAAGTGGTTCTCTAAGATTGATCTCCGTGGGGCGTATAATTTGGTGCGAATCAAGCAGGGGGATGAGTGGAAAACCGCATTTAATACGCCCGAGGGCCATTTTGAGTATTTGGTGATGCCTTTTGGTCTTTCAAATGCCCCTTCAGTCTTCCAGTCCTTTATGCATGACATTTTCCGCGATTATTTGGACAAATTTATGATTGTGTATCTGGATGATATTCTGATTTTTTCGGATGACTGGGACTCTCATGTCCAGCAGGTCAGGAGGGTTTTTCAGGTTTTGCGGTCTAATTCCTTGTGTGTGAAGGGTTCTAAGTGTGTTTTTGGGGTTCAAAAGATTTCCTTCTTGGGATACATTTTTTCCCCCTCTTCCATCGAGATGGATCCTGTCAAGGTTCAGGCTATTGGTGATTGGACGCAACCCTCTTCTCTTAAGAGTCTTCAGAAATTTTTGGGCTTTGCTAACTTTTATCGTCGATTTATTGCTGGTTTTTCTGATGTTGTAAAACCATTGACTGATTTGACTAAGAAGGGTGCTGATGTTGCTGATTGGTCCCCTGATGCTGTGGAGGCCTTTCGGGAGCTCAAGCGCCGCTTTTCTTCCGCCCCAGTGTTGCGTCAGCCTGATGTTGCTCTTCCTTTTCAGGTTGAGGTCGACGCTTCTGAAATCGGAGCTGGGGCGGTGTTGTCGCAGAGAAGTTCCGACTGCTCCGTGATGAGACCTTGTGCTTTTTTTTCCCGTAAATTTTCGCCCGCCGAGCGGAATTATGATATTGGGAATCGGGAGCTTTTGGCCATGAAGTGGGCTTTTGAGGAGTGGCGTCACTGGCTTGAGGGGGCCAGACATCAGGTGGTGGTATTGACTGACCACAAAAATTTAATTTACCTTGAGTCTGCCAGGCGCCTGAATCCTAGACAGGCGCGCTGGTCGTTGTTTTTCTCTCGGTTTAATTTTGTGGTGTCTTACCTACCGGGTTCTAAGAATGTTAAGGCGGATGCCCTTTCTAGGAGTTTTGAGCCTGACTCCCCTGGTAATTCTGAGCCCACAGGTATCCTTAAAGATGGAGTGATATTGTCTGCCGTTTCTCCAGACCTGCGGCGGGCCTTGCAGGAGTTTCAGGCGGATAGACCTGATCGTTGCCCACCTGGTAGACTGTTTGTTCCTGATGATTGGACCAGTAGAGTCATCTCTGAGGTTCATTCTTCTGCGTTGGCAGGTCATCCTGGAATCTTTGGTACCAGGGATTTGGTGGCAAGGTCCTTCTGGTGGCCTTCCCTGTCACGAGATGTGCGAGGCTTTGTGCAGTCTTGTGACGTTTGTGCTCGGGCCAAGCCTTGTTGTTCTCGGGCTAGTGGATTGTTGTTACCCTTGCCTATCCCGAAGAGGCCTTGGACGCACATCTCGATGGATTTTATTTCGGATCTGCCTGTTTCTCTTAAGATGTCTGTCATCTGGGTGGTGTGTGACCGTTTCTCTAAGATGGTCCATCTGGTTCCCTTGCCTAAGTTGCCTTCTTCTTCCGAGTTGGTTCCTCTGTTTTTTCAAAATGTTGTTCGTTTGCATGGTATTCCGGAGAATATCGTTTCTGACAGAGGGACCCAATTCGTGTCTAGATTTTGGCGGGCATTCTGTGCTAGGATGGGCATAGATTTGTCTTTTTCGTCTGCTTTCCATCCTCAGACTAATGGCCAGACCGAGCGGACTAATCAGACCTTGGAGACATATTTGAGGTGTTTTGTGTCTGCGGATCAGGATGATTGGGTTGCTTTTTTGCCTTTGGCGGAGTTCGCCCTCAATAATCGGGCCAGCTCTGCCACCTTGGTGTCCCCGTTTTTCTGTAATTCGGGGTTTCATCCTCGATTTTCCTCCGGTCAAGTGGAATCTTCGGATTGTCCTGGAGTGGATGCTGTGGTGGAGAGGTTGCATCAGATTTGGGGGCAGGTGGTGGACAATTTGAAGTTGTCCCAGGAGAAGACTCAGCTTTTTGCCAACCGCCGTCGTCGTGTTGGTCCTCGGCTTTGTGTTGGGGACTTGGTGTGGTTGTCTTCTCGTTTTGTCCCTATGAGGGTTTCTTCTCCTAAGTTTAAGCCTCGGTTCATCGGCCCGTACAAGATATTGGAGATTCTTAACCCTGTGTCCTTCCGTTTGGACCTCCCTGCATCCTTTTCGATTCATAATGTTTTTCATCGGTCATTGTTGCGCAGGTATGAGGTACCGGCTGTGCCTTCCGTTGAGCCTCCTGCTCCGGTGTTGGTTGAGGGTGAGTTGGAGTACGTTGTGGAAAAGATCTTGGACTCTCGTGTTTCCAGACGGAAACTCCAGTATCTGGTCAAATGGAAGGGATACGGTCAGGAGGATAATTCTTGGGTCACTGCCTCTGATGTTCATGCCTCCGATCTTGTCCGTGCCTTTCATAGGGCTCATCCTGATCGCCCTGGTGGTTCTGGTGAGGGTTCGGTGCCCCCTCCTTGAGGGGGGGGTACTGTTGTGAAATTGGATTCTGGGCTCCCCCGGTGGCCACTTGTGGAATTGTACTTGTGTGCATCATCCCCTCTGTTCACCTGCTCCTATCAGGATGTGGGAGTCGCTATATAACCTTGCTCCTCTGTCAGTTTCATGCCGGTCAACAATGTAATCAGAAGCCTTTCTGTGCATGTTCCTGCTACTAGACAACTCCCAGCTAAGTTGGACTTTTGTCCTTGTGTGTTTTTGCATTTTGTTCCTGTTCACAGCTGCTGTTTCGTTACTGTGTCTGGAAAGCTCTTGTGAGCGGAAATTGCCACTCTGGTGTTATGAGTTAATGCTAGAGTCTTAAAGTAATTTCTGGATGGTGTTTTGATAGGGTTTTCTGCTGACCATGAAAGTGCCCTTTCTGTCTTCTTTCTATCTAGTAAGCGGACCTCGATTTTTGCTAAACCTATTTTCATACTACGTTTGTCATTTCATCTAAAATCACCGCCAATATATGTGGGGGCCTCTGTCTGCCTTTTGGGAAAATTTCTCTAGAGGTGAGCCAGGACTGTCTTTTCCTCTGCTAGGATTAGGTAGTTCTCCGGCTGGCGCTGGGCATCTAGGGATAAAAAAACGTAGGCATGCTACCCGGCCACTTCTAGTTGTGCGGCAGGTTTAGTTCATGGTCAGTATAGTTTCCATCTTCCAAGAGCTAGTTCTCATATATGCTGGGCTATGTTCTCTCGCCATTGAGAATCATGACAAGAGCCTTTCCTTAAAGTTACTTAGTGTATGGGACTCCCCAGAATATTGTGGAAGCCAGGCCGCTCCTGGCATATAGGGCGTGGATAGCGGCATTATGGGAGCGGTTACTGCGGCGCGGTCTGGCCGGCTTGTAGGAGCTGCGTGCACTGCGGGGCCTGGTGGCATTACTGGACCTGTGGCTGCATTCACCGCGGGGTCCGGGGGCATCACGGGGCCTGCGGCTGCAACCTCTGCCAATTCTCCTCCCAGGGCAGGCATGTCGCTTTCCCCGTGCTAACCTTGCAGAGGCTCGACGTCTTGCCTCCGGAGTTTGCAGCTTTTCCTCCTCTGCAGGGTCGGGCGCTTCTCCCGGTCCTCCGTCCAGCACTTTGCAACGTTCTCACTTGTGGTGTTTCTGCACGGCGTCTTCCTTCCTGCTTTACTCGCAGCACAGCACTCACTTCCTCTTTGTGCTCCTTTGGATCGCTCTGCCCATGAAGGTACGCTTCCTCTTCCTCTTGAGCTCCACGTGGCGCGACAATGGCGGTTTGCAAACAAACTGTCACAGTCTCTGGCACACAGTACCTAGCAATGCGAGGGCACGAAATCCTGTTCGTGACGCCAAGGTTGAGTCACCCGCCAGGGCCTGGGGTACTCGGCACCGGGTTCCGGTCGCAATTAAAGGGGTGGTCACAGTGGCAGCTACCCGGTCCATGCCCTGGGCACTCAAGTAAGGGGAAAGGTCTTTAAGGGTTATTTTGGAATAAAGTCTATTTGTGATGCCAACTGTGGTTCTCGGTCAGAGGGGACTGACGCTGCTTAAAGGGGTTCTCTGGTGTGATGTTGTTGTAGCAAGATGGTGGCCTTCCCACAGGTGAAGCGGGGTCCCCATGGTTCCCAAGTTGTATGGCAAGGTTGGTAGGTTGTCGGTAAAAAATGGAGGACACAGGGTTTCAGTCTTTACCTGGTTTACTGAAGTAGTAGTTAGCCTCAGTCCAGGGTACCGGCAACAGGTGCAGAAGGAGTCCAGGCAGCCTGAAAGCAAATAGAAATCCCCTTGGCAGGTCAGGTTGGGAGCCTTCCACTATGCGCTGGTTTTCTGGTCCCTTGCTACCTGTAGCTTGCTGGTAAGGTACCCCTTTCTCTCTCCTGTCCTGGGACAGTACCTGCATGGTAGGCAACTTGAGCTGTTCTCTTGGGGTCTCAGACACGGTGACTCCAGGCTCTAACTGCTGCTGTACCTCAGGTTTATTATGAGCAATTTACATATAGTCCTATGCCCTCCGGTTCTACTGTGGACCTTGCAGTTATCTACAATCTCGGGCTCCCGATGCCCGGTTTCTGCGCTCTGGCTCACAGGAGGCCCAATCGCCGCCTCCTTGACCTCCTAATCACTCCTCTGAGCTCCTTTCCTGTCTCTTCAATCACACAGACTCACTAACTCCTCCTCCAGACCAGGATAGAATTCAGGCAAGTTCACCTCAAGCAGAGTATGGAGCTCCCCCTTCTGGCCTGGAGTTAGAATGTGTTGTGTGTACAGCTTACCTGCCAAAGGGATCCCACTTGTCTCCAGGCATGGCACTACCCTCCCCGAGAGGAAGGCAGCACCACTGCGGTACCCGTACTCCTGGGGTTCCACATTTACCCTTAAAATAATTACTCTTTCGAATGACTTTGTTGCGCAGCTAATACTTATTTTCTTATTACAATGGGATAAATGTATACATTTTGCTTTACATTGGTGGCTATTAAGTTACTAGATGTTTCCAGCCAGCTAACGCTCGGCACGCTCATTGCAATCTAATTAACGCTGCTGGTGATTAAACTAAAGTAAATAATGACAACATTCAATAGCGCTTATGCAGGTGGTAAATTAACTTAAAATGAAGTTAATAACAATAGTGTGGTGATGTGTTGGGCGTGGGATTATGTGTGGTGATGTGGTGGGGGGCGGGATTATGTGTGGTAATGTGGTGGGGGCCTGGATTATGTGTGGTAATGTGGTGGGGGCGGGATTATCTGTGATAATGTGGTGGGGGTGGGATTATGTGTGGTGATGTGGTGGGGGGCGGGATTATGTGTGGTAATGTGGTGGGGGCCTGGATTATGTGTGGTAATGTGGTGGGGGCCTGGATTATGTGTGGTAATGTGGTGGGGGGCGGGATTATCTGTGGTAATGTTGTGGGGGGTGGGATTATGTGTGGTAATGTGGTGGGGGGCGGGATTATGTGTGGTGATGTGTTGAAGGGGCAGGATTGTGTGTGGTAATGTGGTGGGGGGTGGGATTATGTGTGGTAATGTGGTGGGGGGGCGGGATTATGTGTGGTAATGTGGTGGGGGGCGGGATTATCTGTAGTAATGTGGTGGGGGCGGGATTATGTGTGGTAATGTGGGGGGCGGGATTATGTGTGGTAATGTGGTGGGGGCGGGATTATGTGTGGTAATGTGGTGGGGATGTGGGATTATGTGTGGTAATGGGGTGGGGGGGTGGGATTATGTGTGGTTATGTGTTGGGGAGCGGGATTATGTGTGGTGATGTGTTGAAGGGGCAGGATTGTGTGTGGTAATGTGGTGGGGGCGGGATTATGTGTGGTAATGTGGTAGGGGGTGGGATTATGTGTGGTAATGTGGTGGGGGGTGGGATTATCTGTGGTAATGTGGGGGGGCTGGATTATGTGTGGTAATGGGGTGGGGGGCAGGATTATGTGTGGTGATGTGTTGGGGGGCGGGATTATGTGTGGTGATGTGTTGAAGGGGCGGGATTATGTGTGGTGATGTGGTGGGGGGGCGGGATTTGTGGGGGTGGGATGGTGTGTGGTGATGTGGTGCGGATTGTGTGTGGTAATGTGGTGGGGGCGGGATTATGTGTGGTAATGTGGTGGGGGCGGAGCTACTGTGCAGGGGGCGGGATTAGCGAGTAATCACGATGCCTCTTATATATGTAGATAGAAGACCAATGGCAGTGTTTGTGAATATTTTATTGACGAACAAAACCAAACTAAAGGGCTGATTCATTAAGATTGATGTAGCACACCAATCTCCATGGCTTACAAGAGGGCTAAATTCAATAAGGGGCAAACACCAGTTGTGAATTCAGCACCTCCTCAAAGTGTTGTGCGTCTCTGTGTGCCTTGCCTTGTCAGAGACTGGAGTCGCTTTTCTGCTGTGCAAAATGCCAGTTGTTTTGATGAATTGGACAGGCAGGTGTGGCCGAGACCAGTCCCGCCCCACCTCCTCCCCAGCTCCACCCATTTCACCCATTATAAACTGTTATGAACATGTCAAGTCCCAAAATTTTGCACAACTCTGCATTGCGCAAAATTCTTGTGACTTATTGAATTTAAGCTTTTTTGACACTTTTATGGTGTAAAAGCTTTGGTGAATCTTTCTCTATGTCTCTATGCCTTTATATTTCTTTGTACAGTTAATCATGTAGGCCGATTCATCATTTACGAGTTTTTTTTTAATAGCCTTCACATTTTGCCTTGTGGTGTTAGTTGTTCTTTTTGGTGACAAATAATTCAAAATGGCACCCACGGTTACGGTTCATGAATTTGTCGCAAAGTCAAAAATGTTTTTTTCTTCTATCTTAAACTATTTTTGCAACTTCTTGGTGACAAAAGTAGCATGTTTTGCAAAATGGTGCAAAAATTGTGCCAACGTACTGACATGCTCAAAAATACACCAGGGTTGGGGATTAGAGTGTAATTTGGCCAAATTTTGTGACTTTTAAAGTGTTGCAATTGATGAATTAGGCAAAAACATCTACAATCGCTAAACTCGAAGCGGAAGAAAAAACAAGGGAGCACATATAAAATGGACTTGAAAAAGACACAAATAGGATAATGAATTGCGTTCAAACAAACAAAAAAAAGGTCACAAAATTGACCAAAAAACAATCACAAAGGCAATGATGGATCTTAACCATGATGGATCCTAGCAATATTGAATCCTAGTGACTCATAGGTACCGGGGTCCAAGAGTGATTTAATAAATTGTGCTCATCGGTGTAGTAATGGCCCCTATAACATAAGAATAAATTTCCTGTATAATTGTGACCACTCTAAACAAGAGCTGTTCCTGTAGATTGAAACAACGATAGGAGTGGGAAAGCAACAATGGTAGGATGCACATACCTGCACTTTACGCTTCCGTGGGATAAAGCATTCAGCTAAAAATCAAAGATGTAATTTGTTTTCCCAAGATCTCTATTTCTATATTTTTATAGGTTATTGACGATGTTTGGAATCTCCCAGCAATAAATTGTCTGCGGATGACGACTTGCCTGCAATCCATTCCCATTTTTTCTCATTCAAAATATTAAATAAGTCTGGGAGCTTCAAAAGCCTAAAAATAAGTAAATTGGGGGCATATTGAACTTAAAATTGCAAACAACAGTAATGCAATAACTATAATAATTTTCTATAATTTTATTCCTCCCAACTAAAATAATACCAGATATCAATGTATAGAAAACATTGTAAAGAATGTTGTCTTCTATTATTAACTCACCAATAACATGAATATGTATGACTAATTTAGGAACTGGGTGACCTTGGTGTGCTACTGGACCCTGTGATGTATAGGAGGAGGCCACTGACTATTACTATTTATACGTAGTGTATATTGTTAATTTGCAAAAAAAATAATTGTACAATAATGAAAATGACTTATAAGACAATAGGGTATTGCAACACTCTGTCTTTGGCTGAACTTAAAATTCATCCAGATTCTAAAATATATTCTCCTATTTCTAAACCACATAACTGCTCTCATCGATTTGGAATCCCCAACAGCTTGTTAAAGTTAATCTAAAACTTCTTGGATTGTTGCAATTGTATAAAACTATCCAGTTGGTCAGTTCCACTTGACAGCTACCAGCTTTGTCGTTCTGTTTGAAGGATCAAAATGTATCTTCTAGACCATAGACCATTACTTTTTGGAGGCAGGGATTTCAACCAAAGCTAATGCAAACTACTTGTCCATGTATAACAGACACACAGAATTTTCACTGTCATGTTCAAAGACAAAATAGGCCTATAGACACCTGCTGTTTTGCTGCTGGTATCAAAGCTATAAAGGAAAGCCATGGTCCTCAAAGATGCTCTAGTATACTGCAATATTCACAAGCTAAAAACTGATATTACAAAACCCATCATATATATTAAATTTCAGTAATTCCTAATTTCCTCACCATATTGTGTAAACAGTCAAGGGACTAGATCTAGTTTTTGGTAAATGCATAGGATTAGAAGCTTCAGGAAGGATGAAATAATTTTATGGGAATGTGTCATCAGAAAATTACCTATTGTTTAAATCAGGTTTTTGTATTAAGTATATGGATTTATTTTTACATTTTTGTTAATGTTTTTTTTTCCCATATAACATTATGTATTAAAAAATATATATAAATATTTCAATATTCACAGTCTACTGGGACTTTTGTACATTAGTCAAAATGCAGAGACCCCAACCCTGTCTTTTGTTTTGAAGAATCAAATGATCATGTGCAAAGGTCAATGTGAAGTAAGGGAGAGCATGTCAGCTGTGACATCACCTATTGTGATTGGAGGATCCTGTGTTATTAGCTTGGTATAGAGATGTCACCTGTCATTGTAATCCTTCCTCTGCTGATTAGGAGCCAGGGGCATAACTATAGTAGGAGTGCCGGTTGCAATCTCTCTCAGGCCCTGGAGCCTAGGGGGCCCAAAAAGTGTCTTTGGCCCATATGAAAAGACCAATACGGTTAAAGACCCATGAAAGTTGGGGGATCTGTTGAAGATTTTGCATTTGGGTCCCATGAGGTTGAAGTTATGCCACCGAAGCGAGCATGATGAAATCTCTTCCTGAATGAATAGTGGACTTTTTGAGACTCATGAAAATGATTTTTTTAAAAAAAATAAAGATCGCTATAAGAAAAAGAAGAACATTGCCAATTTTGTTTGAAAAAATACATATGATACATAAACCCGATTCAAACAATAGGTCATTTTATGATGATAGCTTCTCTTTAAGAGGATAAGAGGACAAGAACTTGGTTAATACAATTTTATTGCCTCTTAGATCTTTCTTTGCTAGCATGTCAAGAATGAACTAGAAAGAAGAAACAAGATAATGAAAAACATATATACACTGCTCAAAAAAATTAAGGGAACACTAAAATACCACATCCTAGATATCACTGAATGAAATATTTCAGTTGCAAATCTTTATTCATTACATAGTGGAATGTGTTGAGAACAATAAAACATAAAAATGATCAATGTAAATGAAAACAAATATCCCATGGAGGCCTGGATTTGGAATGATGCCCAAAATCAAAGTGGAAAATCAAATTACAGGCTGATCCAACTTCAGTGGAAATGCCACAAGACAAGGAAATGATGCTCAGTAGGGTGTGTGGCCTCCACGTGCCTGTATGACCTCCCTAAAATGCCTGGGCATGCTCCTGATGAGGCGGTGGATGGTCTCCTGAGGGATCTCCTCCCAGACCTGGACTAAATCATCTGCCAACTCCTGGACAGTCTGTGGTGCAATGTGGTGTTGGTGGATGGTGCGAGACATGATGTCCCAGATGTGTTCAATCAGATTCAGGTCTGGGGAACGGGCGGGCCAGTCCATAGCTTCAGTGCCTTCATCTTGCAGTAACTGCTGGCACACTCCAGCCACATGAGGTCTGGCATTGTCCTGCATTAGGAAGAACCCAGGGCCAACGGCACCAGCATATGGTCTCACAAGGGGTCTGAGGATCTCATCTCGGTACCTAATGGCAGTCAGGCTAACTCTGGCAAGCACATGGTGGGCTGGGCGGTCCTCCAAAGAAATGCCACCCCACACCATTACTGACCAACTGACAAACCGGTCATGCTGAAGGATGTTGCAGGCAGCAGATTGCTCTCCACGGCATCTCCAGACTCTGTCACATCTGTCACATGTGCTCAGTATGACTCTGCTTTCATCTGTGAAGAGCACAGGGCGCCAGTGGCGAATTTGCCAATCCTGGTGATCTGTGGCAAATGCCAAGCGTCCTGCGCGGTGTTGAGCTGTGAGCACAACCCCCATCTGTGGACATCAGGCACTCAGACCATCCTCATGGAGTCAGTTTCTAACCATTTGTGCAGACACATGCACATTTGTGGGCTGCTGGAGGTCATTTTGCAGGGCTCTGGCAGTGCTTCTCCTGTTCTTCCTTGCACAAAGGCTGAGGTAGTGGTCCTGCTGCTGGGTTGTTGCCCTCCTACAGTGCCCTTCATGTCTCCTGGTGTATTGGCCTGTCTCCTGGTAGCACCTCCAGCCTCTGGAAACTACGTTAACAGACACAGCAAACCTTCTTGCCACAGCTCGCATTGATGTGCCATCCTGGATGAGCTGCACTACTTGAGCCACTTGTGTGGGATGTAGAGTCCGTCTCATGCTACCACGAGTGTGAAAGCACAACCAACATTCAAAAGTGACCAAAACATCAGCCAGAAAGCATTGGTACTGAGATGTGGTCTGTGGTCCCCACCTGCAGAACCACTCCTTTATTGAGTGTGTCTTGATAATTGCCAATAATTTCCATCTGTTGTCTATTCCATTTGCACAGTAGCATGTGAAATTGATTATGAAACAGTGTTGCGTCCTAAGTGGACAGTTTGATTTCACCGAAGTTTGATTTACTTGGAGTTATATTCTGTTGTTTAAGTTTTCCCTTTATTTTTTGAGCAGTAAAAAAAATATATATATATATATATATATATATATATATATATATATATCTAATGTTACAACACAATGTAACACCAAGTCAATCACACTTCTGTGAAATGAACAGGTCCTGTTATGAAACAACACTGTGCATCAATTTCTCCTGCTGTTGTGCAAATGGTGCAAATGGACTGACAACAGGTAGAAATTATAGGCAATTAGCAAGACATCCCCTATGAAGGAGTGGTTCTGCAGGTGGTACCACAGACCATTTCTTTGGTCTCATCCTTTTAGGCTGTTGTTTTGGTCACTATTGCATTTTTTCATTGTTCTCATCCCTAGAGGTACAATAGCATAAGGCAGTGTCTACTGTACAACCCATGGAAGTTGCTTAGGTAGTGCAGCTCATCCAGGATGGCACATCAATTTGAGCTGCGGCAAGAAGAGTAGCTGTGTATGTCAGCATAGCGTCCAGGTCATGGAGCAGATACCAGGAGACAGGCCAGTACACCAGGAGACTTAAAGAGAACCGTAGGAGGACAATAACCCACCACCAGTACCGCAACTTCCTCCTTTGTGCAATTAGGAACAGGAGAAGCAGTGCCAGAGCCCTGCAAAATTACCCCCTGCAAAGCACTAACATCCATGAGTCTGCTCAATCTGTCAATAACAGACTCTGTGAGGGTGGTATGAGGGCCCAATGTCCACAAGCGGGTGTTGTGCAGGAAGATTGGCATTTGCCAGAGAACACAAAGATTGGCAGATTCGACATTGGCACCCTGTGCTCTTCATAGATGATAGGTTCACACTGAGTACATGTGACAGTTGTGACAGAGTCTGGAGATGCCGTGTAAAAAGTTCTGCTGCCTGCAACATCCTCCAGCATGATTGGTTTGGCAGTGGGTCAGTAATGGTGTGGAGAGGCATTTCTTTGGAGGACTGTACAGCCCTCCATGTGCTAGCCAGATTCTCCAGCCCATTGTGAGACCATATGCAGGTGCACTTGGCTCTGGGTTCCTTCTGATGCCTGACAATGGTAGGCCTCATGTGGCTGGAGTGTGTCAGAAGTTCCTGCATAATGAAGTCATTGATGCTTTGGACTATCCTATCCATTCCCCAAACCTGAATTCTATCGAGCACATCTGATGAATCATGTCTCATTCAATCCACCAATAACACATTGCACCACAGAGACTGTCCAGGAGTCGACTGATGCTTTAATCCAGATCTGGGAGGAGAAAACCCCCGCCACCTCATCAGAAGCATGCCCAGGGATTGTAGGGAGATCATACAGGCACTTGGAGGCTACACTCAATACTAAGCATCATTTCTTTGTCTTTAAGCATTTACACTGAAGTTGGATCAGCCTGTAATTCGATTTTCCACTTTGATCTTGAGTAACGTTCCAAATCCAGACCTCTATGGAATATTAATTATTACATACATTGATCATTTCTATGCTTTAATGTTCTCAACACATTTCACTGTGTATTGAATAAAGATTTGCAACTCGAATATTTCATTTAGTAATATCTAGGATGCGATAGCTTTGTGTTCTTTTTTTGAACTATATGTATATGTATATATATATATATATATATATACTGTATATATATATATACTGTATATATACTATATATAGATATATACTAGCTGAAGAGGCCGGCATTACCCGGCCATAGTAACTAACTGTGGTTAGTTATAACAAATTATGATTATATTGCACATAAATACATTTCACATCATATATTCAACACTACAGATTTGCAGCACAAATTAAATAAATGATTACACAAGTATTGATAGAATTTTATTTTCAGCTCATTCAAGAGCCTTTTGATAAACAACATTTTTAGTTTTTCCTTCCGGTGCAAAGATGAACAGATTTTTGGCAGTTCCAACTCTTGAACAGGCCACATAAAGTTAGCCATGAGAAAAGCATGGAGATTGCAAATTGATCCCTGCTTCTTTCAAGGAAAACTGGAGGCATTTAAAATCAAAAGGCAAATCAGATGGAATGAGTGGAATTCTTGGAATGAAAATGTCCTCTCCTTTGGCATAGCCTGTCAAAATGGTTGCTTTAATTACATGTGCAAACATGTTCTTAATCAAGAGTCTTGTTCCATTACACAGTTTTGGTGGATCTAAATTTATCAACAGCAGAATAGGTGCTCCAAGTTGCAGAAAGAGTTTAAGCGGAGGAAGTCCTTGTGGTTCCAAGGAGTTGAGGAACTCTATTGTATAGAACAATGCTTTATCATGTTCTGTTACTTTATCCACTGACTTGTAGGTCATGAACATACCTGGAAGGAGATTTAAAATTTGAAGATTGATCTTTTTGACACTATCATTTTTCTGAGCTAGAATAACCCTTTCACACAGCCAGCCAGACTTGTGAATGTGGCCTTATATACAGCCTCATACTGCAGCAGCACCTCACTTCTCTCATTTGCCCCTCGTGCACACACTCCACTATTTGCCCCTCGCGCACACACACTCCACTATTTGCCCCTTGAACACACACTCCACTATTTGTCCATCGCAAACACACTCCACTATTTGCCCATCACACACACACTCCACTATTTTCCCCTCACTACACTATTTCTCCTCACTCCTTTCATTTTGTCCTGACTCCTCTAATTTTCCCCTCACTCCTCTCATTTTCCACTGACTCCTCTCTTCACCTCACACGTGCACAGCAACTTCCTGATATGAGCACATTGGTCTAATCCATGAGGCTCCTCTCTTTCCCTTGACGTCATGCCTCACAGGAGCAACTCCATTCTAGACACAACAGAGCTAGATGTGGCCTGTGCCTGCTGTACACTGATGCTCTGAAGGCAGCGGCCCTGATTGTAGTTCGCAGCAGTTGGGACGTCGCAGCCGATGAGTTTTGCAGGTTGGCTTTCGAGGTTAACGTGTCTCCGCCTGTGTGCGTTAAAAACGTGGGCCGTGTGGAGTAAGTGTGGCTATGTGGAGTGGGCGGGGCTATGTGGAGTGGGTGTCGCTTGATACATACACACATACATTCACTCAGCTTTATGTATATAGATATATAGATATATATATATATATACACAGGTGCTTCCCACAAAATTATAATATAATCAAAAAGTTAATTTATTTCAGTTCTTCAATACAAAAAGTGAAACTCATATAGTATATAGAGTCATTACAAACAGAGTGATCTATTTCAAGTGTTTATTTCTGCTAATGTTGATGATTATGACTTACAGCCAATGAAAACCCAAAAGTCATTATGTCAATAAATTAAAATACTTTATAATACCAGCTTGAAAAATAATTTTAAAATCCGAAATGTTGGCCTACTGAAATGTATGTTCAGTAAATGCACTCAATACTTGGCCGGGGCTCCTTTTGCATCAATTACTGAATCAATGTGGCGTGGCATGGAGGCGATCAGCCTGTGGCACTGCTGAGGTGTTATAGAAGCCCAGGTTGCTTTGATAGCAACTTCAGCTCATATGCATTGTTGAGTCTCTTGTCTCTCATCTTCCTCTTGACAATACCCCATAGATTCTCTATGGGGTTAAAGTCAGGTGAGTTTGCTAGTTTAATGAATGGAAGCGGAGGCACAGATGTTGTAGTGTACACTCATTTATTGCCATTTTAGTGGAACCACAGGACCACGGTCCGAGGGGCTCCGAAGGGGGCATGACTATGTATTTGCCTTGTGACTCTGTCCTTGAAATCCGTTTCTGGCTCTGACCTCTGGCTTGGTACTCTTTCTTCCCATCTGCCTGCCCCGTTTGTACTGCATTGCTATCTCTGGTTATCTGACCTCCTGCTACATCCTGACCACCCTTTACGTCTCACCCTTTTGTACTACACTGCCCTCCCAGCTTGACTTCGGCACTTTCTGAGTGTCCTCCGGCATCGCCGACCATCGCCGCCACTCGGCGTCTGACTCCGCCTTCGGTCACTCCCCCGGTGGTCACATGTTGCAGGTCCTGCACGCTGGCAGGTAAGCTTGCCGCAGCTCTCCTCACACACTCTCGGTCTGCTTGGAACACGTGTGCAGACTCCTGCTGTAAGTCTGCAGCAGGGTTCCTGAAAAGACCCCTCGAACAGGGTCAGATTAGAATGTCCGAGGGATACAGGTGTTACCTCCAGTTAGACCTCGGACACGTGGAAGTTGTCCCAGCAGAACAGGTGGACTGGCAGAGATAGCAGGTGGCATTGACTTGACAGACGGCAAGCGGCTGAGCGAGACAGAACTGGCACAGGCAGTAGTGATGTCGTCCTGGGTAACGGAGTGACAGATGGCTGAACGGGACGGGACTGGCATTGGCAGATGGAGCAATGTACAGCAGGTACCCTGAGAAGGCAAACAGTGTTAGCTGGGTACAGGCAGGTCACTAGCGGTACACAGACAGAATGCAGGCACAATAGTACAGGAACCGGAAACTAGTAACAGAAAACACTTGTTGCTCCGGCGCCCCCTCTATGGCCGAGGGGTCAGAAATAGCACTCGATATCACACCGTTGGTTAGGAGCATATTTGAAAAATGCGCTCTGTCTCTTTAAGAGACCGGGAGCATGCGCTCGTGACCTCAGCGTCAAACCTGGTGACCTGCTGGCCGCACGCCAGGAAGCAGGAGCAGAAGAGAAGCCAGAGACCAAAGCCGGGCAGCGGGGAGCAGACTGAGAGCTGGAACCCCGACGGGGACCCCACGTAGGTACGGATGTTACAGCTAGCCAATCAAGCTCAGTGATACTGTTCTTTTTAAACCAGGTATTGGTACTTTTGGCAGTGTGGACAGGGCCAACTCCTGCTGGAGAATGAAATTTCCATCTCCAAAAAGCTTGTCGGCAGAGGGAAGCATGAAATGCACTAAAATTTCCTGGTAGACAGCTGCGCTGACTTTGGTCTTGATAAAACACAGTGGACCTACACCAGCAGATGACATGGCTCCTCAAACTGTCACTGTCACTGGAAACTTCACACTAGACCTCAAGCAGCTTGGATTGTGTGCCTCTCCACTCTTCCTCCAGACTATGGGACCTTGATTTCCAAATGAAATGCAAAATTTACTTTTATCTGAAACAACACCTTGGACCACTGAGCAACAGTCCAGTTCTTTTTCTCCTTGGCCCAGGTAAGGCGCTTCTGGCATTTTCTATTGGTCATGAGTGGCTTGACACATGGAATGCGACACTTATAGCCCATGTTCTGGATACGTCTGTATGTGGTGGCTCTTGAAGCAATGACTCCAGCAGCAGTCCTCTCCTTGTGAATCTCCCCCAAATTTTTGAATGGCCTTTTCTTAACAATCCTTTCAAGGCTGCTGTTATCCCGGTGGCTTGTTCACCTTTTTCTACCACACTTTTTCCTTCCACTCAACTTGCTTGGAAACAGTAGTCTGTGAACAGCCAGCTTCTTTAGCAATGACCTTTTGTGGCTTACTCTCCTTGTGGAGTGTGTCAATGACTGCCTTCTGGTCATCTGTCAAGTCAGCAGTCTTCCCCTTGATTGTGGAGCCTACTGAAACAGACTAAGGGACCTTTTTAAATGCTTAGGAAGTATTAGCAGGTGTTTTTTTTTTAAATTATACTAATTTACTGAGATAATGACTTTTGGCTGTAAGCCATAATCATCAACATTAACAAAAATATATATATGTATATATCATGTAAGAAAAGAAGGCAGCACTCAATATAATTCAGGTGAAAAAGGGTAATAATAATATAATAATATTACTAATAATCTTTATATAGCACCAACATATTCTGCAGCGCTTTACAGTTTAACAGTTTCAAATGCAAGTCATAAGTAACAACATTAACAATACAATAATTAAAGCAAAATAAGACGACCCTGCTCGTGAGAATCAATCTACATTGAGGTGGGGGAGATACAAAGTACAGGTGTGTATTTACAGTGATATATTTACAATGATGGGCCAGTCATCTTGAGTCAGTGGGGTATAAATCTTTATTGGCCCATCTGGTGTGGCAATGTTTCGGCTGTGAACAGCCATTTCAAACTTTTAGAGTGCTGCCTGCTTTTCTTACATGATATTTATATGACAATGGGATAGATGTCTGGGAGGCCTTGCACCCATCTCTGGCTTACTTGGTGAAGTTCCAATACTTTTACTCCATGTTTGAATATAAATATATTGATATTTATTGGGACAAATATGGAACCAATTGGACCTTGGGATAACGATCATTTGCTTAGATAGTTTTCACACAAAGGACTTTCACTCCTGCACCATGGTTTGGGTTTAAAACTGGCTGCAAACTGCTTTCTTATCTTTATGTCAAAAAAAGCAAATACCCCAGGGGGCAAAATAAATCCTGGGTCATCTAATGAATCACATTACAGCTCCTTAGCTTCCCAGAGCTGGTGACCAGCAATAGAGATCAGTGAATCCGAACAGTAAAATTTGGTCTCCATACCTTAGATCACTGCTAAGACAGTGAGAAAAAGTCTCACAGTGCATAGGCGAGTTCACCGCAGTTCAAATTCACCGCAGTTCAAATTCTCCCAATGATCATCAGTTTTGCCTGTCTAGTTATCAAAAATAAAGTGGAACTCATGCCGTTTTAAAAAAATTCTTTACCGTATTTTCTGGTGTATAAGACGACTGGGCATATAAGACGACCCCCAACTTTTCCATATAAAATATGGAATTTGGGATATGCCCGCTGTATAAGACGGGGGTCATCTTATACGCCCAGTCATCTTATACGGCGTGTGGTTCCCAGGGTCTGAAGGAGAGGAAACTCTCCTTCAGGCCCTGGGATCCATATTCATGTTAAAAATAAAGAATAAAAATAAAAAATATGGATATACTCACCCCTCCGAGAAGCCTGGCTGTCACTGCTGCAAGCGTCTGCCTCCGTTCCTAAGAATTGCAGAGCATGAAGGACCCTCGATGACGTCGCAGTCCTGTGATTGGTCCGTGACCGCTCATGTGACTGGTCACCTGACCGTGACGTCATCGAAGGTCCTTCACGCTCTGCAATTCTTAGGAACGGAGGCAGACGCTTGCAGCGGTGACAGCCAGGCTTCTCGGAGGGGTGAGTATATACATATTTTTTATTTTTATTCTTTATTTTTTACATGAATATGGATCCCAGGGCCTGAAGGAGAGCTTCCTCTCCTTCAGACCCTGGGAACATCCAGGATCGCTCCCTGCACATGCCGTACCTGGCGTATAAGACGACCCCCGACTTTTGGGACAATTTTTAGGCGTTAAAAAGTCATCTTATACGCCGGAAAATACGGTACTTAGAAAGCAAATGCCGGTTGGTGAATATTACCATTAGCCACTGCCTGGTCTCACTGTTATTAGCTGCAGAAGGTGTCAGCTGATGAGAGCAATAGTCCCATCATCTGTTGCCGGTGACCCGATGTAAAATTTTTACCTCTGATCACAGCTGCGGGCTCACGCTGTCATTTGACAGCATGGGAACTGCGGCTGTCTGACTGGCGGTGATGATGAGAAGCAATGTTTGCACATGACAGTGAGGCAAACAGTGGATCTTCGGGCCCCCCATTCAAGTGAACGGGGTCTGTGTTTGGGTTTGGGTCCGGGTACTGTTCTGGTACCCAAACTCAAACATGTTTTTTAACTGTTTGCCCGAATCCGGCGTACCCAAAAACACTATAAAACACGGTAGCTCAGTGGTTAGCACTATTGTATTGAATCGCTGGAGTCCTGAGTTGAAATCCCATCAAGGACAACATCTACAAGGAGTTAGTATGTTCTCCCCATGTTTGCGTGGATTTCCTCCCACACTTCAAGACATACTGATAGGGAGTTTAGATTGTGAGCCTCATTGGGAACAATAATAATAATAATGTATGTAAAATGCTGTGGAATATGATAGCGCTATATAAGTAATGCATAATAAATAAAAATATATACTGTAAATATCCCATCCCATTCTTCATTTTGATAATGATGAACTCCACATAGGCTGGCAGAACCTGCTCTTCAAGCTGGCAGTCAATATATGTGCACAACGCAGCTTTCTAAACAAGCCTCCTCATTTGCCTAGCTGACTAGTCCAAGGCCAGTTCCCAGTGGCATCTCATACCCCACTGCCCTTTACTGACAAGTCTTTTTTCTATGTACTGTATGTGTGTGTGTGTATAGGGGGAGACCTGTCAGTCAACAACACAGGGATAGCTTGAAGCCGCCAAGGCCCTGGCATTTAGACTACTTATCCAAATCGCACAGTCTCCAGCTTTTAAAAGTGTGGCCTCTATCAAATATTGCAGAAAAATATATTAGGCTGCAATAAAAAGTAGCATGAATCAGCTATCAAGTTCCCTTCAAACGTTGTTGCTTTCTAAGTTTTAAAAAATTATATAGGGGTTTAACTTTTTATTAGCAGTGATGCTTCACAGGAAAAAGAATAATGGTTTCCAGGTGTGAGTAAGATGATGACCACTTTATTGAGAGACAAACTTACAACGCGTTTTGGCTCTAATGAACGAGCCTTCATCAGGTATTCAGGATTATTCTTCTATGCAGCACTAGTCCGTCCTGTAATTTTTACTTTCAGATTGGGGATCAAAATGAAGAATTCTGGCTGTTAGACTGAAATAGCTTGAAGCTCTTTGATTTCACACTGTATCTGGTGGCACCTGCAGTGGAGTGGTGCCCACTTACCACACGACATTATAAGATGAGATGAATACCTCACTATATGCTTGATAGATAATTTTAGTCTCCTTATACTGCACTTGGCATCTTTTTTCCTGCAGCATTGTGCTTTGGTGCACATCTCCTACTCATTTATCTATTTTATTGGTGATATTATTTAATGATTCTTCATTTACACACTAAATGATGAGTTCAAAACGGCAAAATTTGCTCAAACTGTTCCGTTTTGACATCTGGATGTGGATCCATATATATTTTCATCTTTTCTGCAGAATTTGCAATAACACTTTCTTCTATTCTAGGCATTGTATGCTCTGTGATTCTCGAGATGTGATCCATTTTACATGATACCTTGCGTCACTTTTCAAAATCGACTTTCCCTCCAGTTTAGGTGCATGTTGACATGTCGCATGTCCAGAGCGAGGCAGATTAATAGGGAGTTCGGTGTGGAATTTTCTATCCTGTTATTGTTCTCCCTCAGCGTTTGATGGCTGAGTTAATTCTCTTTAGTTTTGTCATGCTCTGAAGAACACATTGCCAGGCTATCATAAGCTGTACAAGGAAAAAGAAGGAAAAACATGATGTCTATCAAAGTCCTAACCTTGCATTTTAAATGTTTTGCTGACCTGACGCGCTACTCTGAGGGCCTCGGAGGATTCCTTCTATCAAACAAAAGCCCAAAACAAAAAGGTTCAATATGTCCTAAAGCTATCGGTTTTGAGTTAAACTGGGTGAAGTAGAAATATTTTACTCATCAGCTTTGCAGTCACAGAGTTTGCTTCAGCTAGAACAAAACTGCTGAGGCATTTAGAGAAAATTAACCCCCCATCCTGGCAGCCAGATGTGACTGGTTTCTGATGAATGCACATGAGTGGGCTGAAAAATCAAGAGACTGTGAAATTCCTGTCAGGTCTGTACAGTGCAGAATGGGCTATTGACTGCTTTCTATATTTCCCTCCATCATTCTTCTTGAACACTGCCATTAATTTCCTTTCCTGCTCTGGCTTGTGGTTTTTTTTTTGTTCACCCCCTCCTCTTCTTTCTTTTTCTTTTTTTTTTTTAGATCTCGGTGCTGCAGAGCAGGATGCACCGGGCTATGGTGGAGTTCTTCAAACAACGAGGCCTCTATAACCAGGCTGGGCTGGCCAGGTTCCAGGCAGCCTCTCAGGGGAATGCTCAGAAAATATTAGCTGTGCAGGTAGGTGATTGCATAGTAGTAGGAAAGATCATTCCGATCTAGATTGAAAAGCAAATGATGGGTAGTGTGATGAAGCACTTAAGCCATATCCCATCAGGATTTTATAAAAATTTAACCTCTTTAATAAACTGGAATGGCGTGCAGGATGAATTCAATAGCAAGCGGAGATTTCCTGACGCACCACGCCTTCAGCTACATGTTCACACGCTTAACATACGGTATATACATATTTGTGTATACACACGGTATTCTACAACAGTGTTTGTGATACTGAACAGCTTGTACATTTCTAGTTCAGCAACAGAACAACCTGTGACGTATGCACATACAACATACCCCTTAACATGATCGAAAACAAGTTCCTGTGTGATACCCCTATTAGGCTACATTCACACATGCTGATTTTAAAGTGCTGTCAATCAAAAAAACTGATAGCACTCACATCAATGTTATTCAATAAAGCAGCTCAGGTAGCTGTTTTTTTACACTTTTTTAGGCTACGTTCACACTAGCGTTGTGCGCCGTTGCGTCGGCGATGCAACGCACAACGCACGCAAAAACGCGTCAAAACACACGCAAAAACGCTGCGTTTCGCGACGCATGCGTCGGTTTTTGCCGAAAATCGGACGCAAGAAAAATGCAACTTGTTGCGTTTTCTTGGTCCGACGCTTGCGGCAAAAAAGACGCATGTGTCGCACAACGCAACAAAAAAAAACGCATGCGTCCCCCATGTTAAGTATAGGGGCGCATGACGCAATGTGAACGTAGCCTTACACCAGATTGTCCATGAAAAAAATATCAGCATGCTCTAGTCTACTCCGTATTTCGGATGAGACACACCTATCTAAGTCTATGAGAGCCCAAAAAGAATCAGATTGCATACTGATTAACCATATAGCATCTACTTTTCACAGATACATTGTAATTCTTAAAGGGGTTGTATCCTTTCAATTAAAGGGCTATTCCCATCTCCTATCCCAATATGTAGAAGAGATAATAATGATAGCAAATACCTCCAATTAGAAATGTAGTATAGTTCTTCTGATAAGCTATGTCTCATTCCTCATGTGCAAGGCATTGTGGTACCTTATGAATCCATGGTTACAAACACAAATATAGTGACAGTTAGTTAGTTAGTTAGCTAGTTGCTAGTGGTCATAACCATGGATAACGTAGAAAAAAGAAGTTGGATAGCACTCACCGATCCTCATTAAAATTCCATACTTTATTCAAGCGATTAAAACATCATGGTCAGGAGAGTGAATCAAGGAGTGTGCGAGCAAGTGCTGACGACAGCCGTTTCACGCTAAACAGCGCTTCCACCGGTCAACTGAATTTAATGAGGATCGGTGAGTGCTATCCAACTTCTTTTTTCTACAATGTTCATTATGACGTTTTTTTCTGGAGGAGCACCCAGAATCCCTAGGTACAGCCTGCATTTGCTCATAACACTTGTGACACAAGTTTCCGCCGTAGATCGGTGCCATCTTTTTCTATTGAACTGTGGATAACCATGGATAATACCCTGTTAATGAGAAAAGAAACATAGCGAATCAGAACAACTACACTACATTTCTAATTGGGATTATTTGCTAATACTACTATTACTCTTACTACACATTGGGATAGAATCTTGCAGGTGGAATTATCCTTTTAAGTTCCTACCCTGAGTGCAGTGCAACCACGGCAGAAACTTAATTGAAAGGGTGCAACAACTTTACCATAGGTAACAGTGTTTGATCTTGTAAATTTTATTCTTTGCTAATGTAATGGTCTCCTTGCAAAAGTAAGACATAGGCTGAGCTAATCTATAAGATTTATTTTGCACCACTCTTCTATAGCGGAGCCTTATTTCAAGCAAATAAGTTAATGAAAGCAGAAATGGTGAAATAAAATAATTTATATTTCAGCCTTACTTGTTTCAAATGGAAATTTGCCCATAGTCTCATATTTGATTTATAGAGTAGAGATGATTAAATCTTTTGAAATTTTCATTTGTCAGCTTTGGCAAATTTTTTCAAAATATTCAATTTGCAGCAAATAAATTTGCCATGGATCACAGGTATTTCAATTACCCTGAAAAGACGTGTATAAAACTCTGATGTCTCCTATGACTGTATCCAACCCCTTTCAAGGTGTTTAATGCAATTACAGGCTTAGGAATATCCAATTGACCTTCACATGTATGACTATGGGTAATCACTGCTGTTATATCACCACACGCACACGTGCAGTCTGTTCAGAGTATTTTAGCGGTTTCATCACTGCTGTTTTGTCTCAGGCACACTATTTGTGCAGTATATTCAGATTATTTTGGCACTTTCTTCCTATTTATATTGCTAAGCCGTGAGATTTGACTCTCTTACTAAAAAAAAAAATCACCTCAAAATTGCTGCTGTGCTGCATTCCCTGCCTCGGCTTTTATACAGGCTGTGATAGGCTATGCTACGAGATGTGCTATACTTTGTGATGGCTGTGCTGTACTATGTGATGTGGTAGGTGCATTGCATTATTTGTAAGTACCCCGTGGTCATGTGCTCCTTATGAAGCTAATGTAATTTTCTGCATTGTGTAAAATAAGAGTGGGCTGTAATGCACACATATCAATTTGCAAATTGTTCAAATTCTCCGGGTACAGCAAATTTCCAAAAGTTCATCGTGAATTCAATTTGTTTACTTTTAATCAAGACTTCCATTGTTATCCCAGACAACAGTTTTCTTGGCAATAGAAATCATTTTTTAAACAACTCAAAATACCTAGGCATTGTTTCCACTCATCCGGACATCCGGCTTTTTACTCACTGAAGAGGTAGTGAAATAACTGAAGGACACTGATGCGAGAAGAGATCCCATAGTTTGCTATGGAATCATTCATATTGGTCTGACACGAGTTGCTGAGCTGGACCTTTCAAAGAACAAGATCAGAAAATGCTACATGTGTTTTTTTTATCCTTCTTACCAGTTTTGCAGTAGATACTACTGAAAAAGTCTTAAGAGGACAAAATATGTTCTGTGGAATATTTTCATAAAAACTGTAGAAAAAAGACATGGACTGCACATCCAAAGCTTATACATTGATCTATTGCGGGTAAAAACATAAGAAAGTAACATTCCCAGTCACAAACAAATATATAACAGAACAGTAGGATCTACTAGAGGAACAAATATTCGTATCCAGTATATACACAAACAAGATGCCACATTCGTACCTATGGTTTTTAGGAACAAGTGGAGAGGGAGTCAGAGTGGAGGCCTAAATCCTTTCCCTAATAATACCCCTATCTTTCCACGGAGGATGGCACCCTAATAATGCACACAAGTACTCCACATGGCTGATAATGTGCCATAACCTCAGTAGTGGTGGCAGTAAAAAGGGAAGTACATTGACAATATCACATCATGTACTAACTGACATATCAACTGGAAGGGATCCCGATATATCTTAGTTGATATTAATGTATAAAGTGTCAGTGTCCATTATATAAAGTGCTAATTGTGGTAAAGTGCCTATAATATAAGAAATGAACCTAATTTTACAATGAAAAATACACCATGTATGTCAATCCATAGCAAATGAAGAAGTCTCAGCTTATCACTTAGGGTAAAAGCCCACAGAGCTACTTTGTTGTCCATGACCCCAAAATGTTTCCCATTAGTTCATCGCAAGGTTTTTGGAAGGTGACTTTTCAAAAGATAGATAAACTGCTGTGCTTTCAAAGATTCATGATGCCCATTTTTCATCATATTGCTGAGAAATGGGCATCATCAATCTTTGAAACCACAGCAGTTTATCTGCTTTTTTGAAAAGCAGCTTATCTACATTTTGAAAAGTCACCTCCCAAAAACCTCCTCGGCAAGGTAGGGGTATTATTAGGGAATAAATGTAAGGGAAAAGATTTAGGACTCCTCTCTGATTCCCTCCTCACTTGTTCCAAAACCTCTAGATACTTATGTGTCGTCTTGTTTGTGTATATATTGTATGTGAATATTTGTTCTATTATATATTTGCTGTTCTATTATATATTTGTTTCTGACAGGGAACATTACTTGTTTACTTTTAAGTAGGGTACCAATAAAATTTTGACTTTTTAACTGGATGAGACAAGCCTATTGAAGACATTTTCAATACTCTCTATCTACACTTTCTTAGTTTCTATTGCGGCTAATAAAACTTTGTAAAACTAAACACAAGCTTTTTAGTGTAGCAAACTGATCAGACTGCATGTAGCCCACTGCCCTATCTCTGCAAACCACTTAGTGGGTCCCCAACCTTAAAGGTATGGTGCAATGTGGCAACCACCACCAAAGTGATAACGCACCAGCAGGGAAAGCTACCCAGATGCCCTTCAACACTCAAGCTGCAAAATCAAAGTCCCATCAGCCCTAGGTCACACCACCCCACAGGCACAGCCCCACAGAAAAATGGCTGCAATTGGTGAAAATGTGATACTGATAATCCCTGCTGCTCTCTTTAGAGCCAGAGCACCTGAACAAACTGTGTTATAGGCGATGCACAGCGCTTTTTCCCTGTTTCACGACTCTCCATGTCTGCTGTTCTGTGCTTCGGCACTCCAATAGCTTTAAGGGACACAGCGATAGCAGAGTACCCAGCATGGTCACATGAGACAAATCTCATCTCATGAAAACATGTTGGGCCAGGCTGCAACTGTGTACTTCTTTTTGGGGATTTGCTTTCCCCCTCTTGATACATCTGTGTTTTGATTGGCCAGCATCATGGAGGAGAAAAAGCAAATGCCTACAGAGAAGTTTTGTGGTATATGCCCAGTTGATTGAAATGAATATTTTCATATTGCGTTCTCTTTATTACAGAAGAAAAAAACTATTTCAGTATCAAATGGGGCAATGCCAATTGGAGGACATACCCAGGTGAAGAAAAAATACAGGGAAAGCTCCTCTTTAACTTAATATGAAGGCACATAAGGGTCCAAGTAATATGTGAATTTTTTTCTGTCCAAACAAAAGTTCATGCAGATGTATATGGATCCCAGTCTTGCTGTAAGACCAGCGTCACATTACCGTAGAATACGAATGAGTGCTAAGAGGGAAAATATCGCATAGCACTCGGCCCAGTGTTACTCCAAGGGGAAGCTCATATCAGCGTTTATTTTCTCAGGTGTATTCGACGTGTGTGTAAAATCGTCATCGAGACTTGGCCGAGATTCGCCAATGCAAGCCTATGGGTACGAGAAAAAAATCGCACAGCACTCGGACCATCCGAGTGCTGTCCAATTTTTACGCACCGGTGTCTTTTGCAAAGCTGGCAATTCATATGCCGCATACAGTAAAATCACACTGACAGGTTAAAATAAATAGAATAGATATATACAAATAGAATACATAGATGTATTGATGTCAGTGACACACACATATATAATTTATATTACATCACTGCAGGAGCCGACAGGATAGAAAAGATGGATTCCATACAGTATTTACAAATAGAATAGGCAGATATGCAGATGTCTGTTACAAATACAATTAGTACAATGTGTATGGAGCTTACTGTACATGTATTTAATTAATAAAAGATTATTTTTTGGAAAACAATGGCGAGGGCAGAAGGAAGAATGGCTGGGGGTTGATGTTTATAGCCTAGGAAGGAGTAAGGCTGTGTGCACACGTCGCTATTTTTTTCGCAGTTTTTTTGTGTTTTCTCGCTATAAAACCGTGAAAAAAACGCTCAAAGTAAGCATCCTATTTAATAGAATGCAATCCGCATTTTTTGTGCACATGCTGCGTTGTTTTCCTGAGCGGAAACGCTTTCCAGAAAAAAATGCAGCATGTTCATTAAATTTGCGGAACTGCGGGGATTCCGCACACCTAGGAATGCATTGATCCGCTTACTACCCGCATGGGGCTATGCCCACCATGTGGGAAGTAAGCAGATCATGTGCGGTTGGTACCCATGGTGGAGGAGAGAAGACTTTCCTCCACGGACTGGGCACCATATAATTGGTAAAAAAAAGAATTAAAATAAAAAATAGTGATACACTCACCTTCTGATGGCTCCCGGAGTCTTCCCGCCTCTCAGCGGTGCACGCGGCCGCTTCCGTTCCCATGGATGCTTTGTGTGAAGGACCTGCGATGATGTTACGGTCATGTGACCATGACATCATCGCAGGTCCTGAACACAAAGCATCTATAGAAACGGAAGCCGCATGCACCGCTGAGGAGATCGGGGGGCCATCAGAAGGTGAGTATAACCTTTTTTTAATTTTTTTTATTTTTTTAACATTATATCTTTTTACTATTGATGCTGCATAGGCAGCATCAATAGTAAAAAGTTGGTCACACTTGTCAAACACTATGTTTGACAAGTGTGACCAACCTGTCAATCAGTTTTCCAAGCGATGCTACAGATCGCTTGAAAAATGCTAGCATTCTGCAAGCTAATTATGCTTGCAAAACGCTAGGAATATACATGCCAATTCCGCATGCGATATACCCACGGCAGGAGTTGCAGAATTGCCGCGGAAATTTCCGCGGCAATTCTGCAACGTGTAAACTTAGCCTAATACCCATGGAGCTTTCCAGGCTATTATTATCAGCTCACAGCTGTATACTTAGCCTTTACTGGCTATTAAAATGGGGGACCCTAAAAAAAAAGATGTAGGGTCCCCTTGTAACTAATAACCAGCAAAGGCTATGCAGACAGCTGTGGGCTGATATTAATATCCTAATGAGGGGCCATAGATACTGCCCCCCCAGGCTAAAAACATCAGCTCTCAGCCACTCCATAAAAGGCGCATTCTGGCACTTAGCCTCACTCTTCCCACTTGCACTGTAGTGGTGGTAAGTGGGGTGATAGTTGAGGGTTGATGTCACCTTTGTATAGTCAGGTGACATCAAGCACAAGGTTATTAATGGAGAGGCGTCAATAAGACGCCTCCATTACTAACCCCATAGTCACATTGTATGAAAACACAGACACCCAGAAAAAAGTCCTTTAATTGAAAGAATGACACAGACTCCTTTAATAATCTTAATTAAACTATACTTACGACCTCGCCCATTCCCCCGATACCCTTGTCATCTGCAAAAGAGTTAAAAAACAAACAACAATATTCCTCACCTTTCCCCAGAGATGCTGCCAATCCATTTGTCCCATGATGGGTCTAGCTCTGCTACATCTAGATGGCATGCTGCATGCTGCAACCATACAGCCTGTCATCCAACAGAGACACTGAGTACCGTGTGCTCAGTGTCTGCCTGTGAACTGCTATTCCCTGTCTGAGGGCACCGTGAACTTGAGAAAATTTTCCTCGCGATGCCATCAAAGAGCCAATGAACTCACTTCACCTTTCTGACGTCAACGCGAGCGCCGTTCGTGCATTGTAATCCGTGATCTGACCAAGGACCACAAACATCTGCACGAGCCCTTAAACACAATTTTCAAATCAAAATTTCCTTAGGTCTGACACTGGTGAAGAAAGGTCTGAAAATATTAAAGAACTTTGGGAAGAGTCACTATATTCACTGTGTGGATCTATCCAGCCCATCACAGTGTAGGATATTGCCATGATTCTAGATCCTTATTTTTTTAGGGAACAAACTAAGATAATCCTACTTAACCTCTTACGGTGGGTTTAAACTAGCCAACTTGGCATTAACCCCTCAGTGACCTTAATGACCAGAGCAAATTTTTAAAATCTGACCAGTGTCACGTCATGTGGTAATAGCTCCGGAACACTTCAATGCAGTTGTATTATCTTTGTTATTCTTTGGTATTACTATAATCAGAGCACTAAACATGTCTGGTGGCAGCGAGTCACCTTGTGGACTGTAATGCATAATTACACAACTTGTTAATATGCGATGAAGAACAGGGTATCAATTGCAAATTCAAGTTCTTCAACTGAAAACATCCTTGTTGTACTATTCGATTTGAGCAACAATCAGCTTGGATAAAGCATAGATGTAATATTTGCAGGGACTGGGATAAGAAGAACCTATAAGAAGAACCTATAACGTTTGATAAAAGCTTGAAACTGGTTATAGTTACATTATGACTGAAGGATAAATGTCTTCATGATTTTACGCTAATAGACTGTATGAAGACATTGGATGTTGGTTTAGAAGCCAGTATCTAATTTGATTAGTTTGCTACCATGTAAAATTTAGCATGTATTCCCCCAAATGCATTTTTGATATGGTGTAGCAGAGTCTCTTCTCACTGAATTTTATCATCTTTGATAGTGTTATACAGTATAACCAGAGGGTTATCTCTGTTTATCCAGTTCTAGCTTAAAAACATTTATATTATAGGTCAGACTGTACCCTGGCTTCCAATATTAGAACCCAGATTGTTTTCACCTAAGCTTCAAGAAACAAGTTACCACTTATCCAATAATTATATCACTGCTTTATGTACTAAGAAAAAGAAGGAAGAGACAGAAAAGTACAGCCTTTTTTTGCCAGGATAGGGGGTGTATTAAAGGGGTTGTCCGTGACTGCAGACTATGAATCCACCCAGCACACGCACTCTGCTCTGCGGGAATTCGCCGGTTTCTGAGCCAAGACCAGAGGGTATGTATGTGTAATACATACTACCTTCCAACATAAATGATGATAACAAAATCAGGCAACATATTAGATACACACGGAGGGGGGAGAGAGACTATAAGCACTAAATAGTGCAAGGAAGCCCCCCACCGAAAAAGGAAACCAACTCCATGATAGTCAATAATAAAAGGAGAAAAATAGGAGCATGCGGATATTTTTAATTAGAAAAGGCTTTATTAGTAGATGTGTAATTAACACGCTTAGTAGCAAAATACAAAAAGAGACACAAAGCACACGTAAGTATATTATTTATGCAAGGATGTTTTTAAAAGAGAAGTGGATAAACCCCCGGTGTGCACATGCCAGTAAGCTTATTTATGCATGCCTGTACTACATACAGGCAGCTGCTGCGGACAACTATATTGCTACAACGATAAGACACATGCCATGTGGCGTAAAATTAAGAGTCTGAGAAGGCTAAATGGGAAGAACTCTCAAATACTTGTTCATTTGGATTTATGACATTACTTAAGGGTCTAGATCTGTCCAAGTTGGGTGAGATTGAGGCCGAGATTGATACTGTCCAAACAAAGCTTAAAAAGGATATGTCAGGGGAAGCCATCAAGAAACTAAATGACGATGTGGATATAGAATTACAAAAATGGGTCAATGAGATCCAGGGCTTTAAAGCCAAGAAATTTAAGCGTGATGTGCAGGACAAACAATCCTCTAATGTCTATAGATGGCGAAGCTTGGGGGATCGATCACGCCCTCGCTTTAGAAACTTTTCAAGTTCCAGATCACGATCCAGATCAACCAAATCTAATGCCCCCCATGAAGAAAACCCTATACATACCGAGTTACGGGGGGAGCAGCCTGGATCCAGCTCATGTTCTAAAAAGATCGTCACACGACAGGCCTCTAAAACAATGGCTGCAGCTGGCAAACAACCAGGGACGAAAGATAATGGTGGTCTCCAGGTACTAAACTTATCCACACGATCTTTTTCTGACACCCAGATGGAGGTTTTAAGTAAGGGGTTAAGCTTTTCACCTACTAACTCTTTTGATTATTTTTCAGCTTTGAAGGATCTTCATTTGTTTTCCCGCAAACTCATCTTTAAAAAGCTTCATCATAAGAGCCACCAAACCCAGGGACCTGTGTCCGAGACGGAAAGGGGGGCTTTACAGGACTTAGAGGACCTCTTGGATGAGCAAGCAGGCAGTCCTCAAGGTATGGTTCCACCTGTTTGCATGCCCAGATCAGCGAGGTTCCCCCCCCTGTCCCTATGTCCCGCTGTGGATATTTTTACCCAGATGGTGACAGAAGACTTTAAACAATTGTCCTCAAGGCGTAAATTCGACAACCTTACATCGAGACAGAGAATGGCTATTAAAGAATTACAGTCCTTTAAAGACATTGTTATTAAACCAGCAGACAAGGGGGGGAACATCGTGATCTGGCCATGTGTCAAATACGAAAAAGAGGCGTTCCGCCAGTTGCGGGACGGCACCACTTATACTAAACTAACATATAACCCTCTGCCCTCTTTCTCGTCTCGGCTACAGGCTATCCTGGGTGTGGCCTTTGAGAGAGGGATTATAGACAAGAAGGCCCTGGAAGGCTTGACAGTTAAATCCCCAAAGATACCAACTTTTTACTTGCTTCCTAAGATCCACAAGGACCCCGTCAACCCACCGGGACGTCCGATCGTGTCTGGCATTGAGAGCCTTTGTGAGCCAATTTGCAAGTTTATTGATTTTTATTTAAAACCTTTAGTTGAAGTTTTACCATCATATGTTAAAGACACGACGGACGTCCTCACACGGGTTGATGGTGTCGTTGTGGATCCTGGCGTCCTCTTGGTCACCGCCGATGTGCAAACATTATATACGTGCATTGACCATGAGGATGGTCTTGCTGCAGTCCGCCTCTTCTTGGGGACCTCCGACCTGGGCGCCCCTTTGTGTGAATTAATCCTTGAGCTGCTGCGCTTTGCCCTCACCCACAATTTTTTTACATTTAAGGACAGGTTTTTCTTACAAACACGCGGCACAGCCATGGGCGCGGCCTGTGCCCCCTCGTACGCCAATCTTTTCCTTGGCTCATGGGAGAGACAGATTTTTGGCGATGGGGGGGTGCAGGGCGTGGACCATGTGCTGTGCTGGCTAAGATATATAGACGATGTCCTCTTTTTGTGGGAGGGGACGGCGCAGCAGCTCGGGGATTTTATGAGCCAACTAAATGACAACCTGCTTAACATCAGGTTGACATACAGTTTTGACTCGGAGCATATCGACTTTCTGGATGTCAGACTGGAGATCGACAACACACGCAGGGTCCAGACTGACGTCTTCAGAAAGTCCACAGCTGTAAATGCTTTTTTGCATGCTGACTCCGCCCACAATCCTACCACCATTGGGGCAGTCCCGGTCGGACAGTTCCTAAGGGTGAGGCGGATCTGCTCTACTGATGAAAAATTCTTTGCACAGGCGGTTGACCTTGAGGGACGCTTCAGAGATCGTGGATACAGTCGGAGAAGCATCAGGCGGGGTTTTGATCGAGCAAGGAGGACACCCCGCAGGGATCTTTTACATTCTGGCAATAGGAACCCGAGGAGGAGAATGGATGGGGAGAAGGTTAGGTTCATCACGACCTATAACCACGAATGGTCCCATATGAGGGACATATTGAAAAAACATTGGCCAGTCCTGATGACTGAACCCTCATTAGTTCAAGCCCTGGGAAAATTTCCATCAATGACGGCCAAAAGATCTCCTAATTTGAACAGCCTCCTAGTCCATAGCCATTATGCTCCACCCGTCGTTAACCCCTTCAGCACCAGGGGCCCTGTTCTGGGCTCGTTCCAATGCGGCCATTGTGTGGCTTGTGACAATATGATACGGGCTACTACCTTTAAGTCTTCGGACGGCACCAAGGAATTTTCCATTAGACAGCGCATCACATGTGGCACATCTAACGTTGTCTATTATGCCACATGTGGATGCTCCCTAATTTACATCGGGCTGACATCGAGAGAGTTGCGCGTACGTGTCCGCGAACACGTTAGGGACATAGGTGCTGCCAAAACCATAGAAGATGCCTCTGACCTGAAGACAATCCCGCGTCACTTCAAAATGTTCCATGGCTGTGACGCGGGGACTCTTCAGGTCAGAGGCATCGAGAGTATCCATCTTGGGGTACGAGGTGGCAATTATAAAAAGGTTCTTGCCCAGCGCGAAGCGGGCTGGATTGTCCGTGTGGATTCTATGGTGCCTAAGGGACTTAATGAGTACTTGAGTTTCTCCCCCTTCCTTTAAAAAGATCCCTCCCTACTATGTGGACAAATTATTGTAATGACGTTTAGCACGTGGTAGGTGCTCCTTTTTGGGTGCTTTATCTATTTTTCTCATGAATAATTTTATTGTTCCCAAGTACATAAGAATCCTCCTGTATTTTAGTAGTTTACGTTGGTGCTCCTGTCCATTCTTCTGTCCCTTCTAAATTAACATCTCCCCTTTGGAGTGGATACCCATTTGGGGTCCTTTTTCCTTTTCTTTTTAATTTGTTTTTAATTTTAAGTATATCTCTTTTATGTACCCTCCAGTTACATCATGATGTTTGAAGCATCGACGTCCTTATCTGGCACAACCTTTTCCTGCTCAAGTTGAATCTACCGCTGATAATGACTACATCTCAGCCACAATCAAAAACTTGTTGGACTTGGTCACCTTCTGCAATTTATGCCCCAGTGTGTGGATTTATTATATTGGGTCTACAGTAGCTGTATATGATTTATTGTTGTCCTTTTTCTCCATTAGGACTTATTATACACTGTATGGTATTATGCAGTGTCTGTTAATCCAATGGTGTTTCGCTTGTCTTCTATATCTATAATATACCTTTTGGTGTGTCTCAGCGGTTAAAGATTCAACATTGTTCTGTTCACCTAATATCATCTTTCTTTGATTTTACCAGCAGATATACCTTTTGGTACGGCAGACCTGCTGTGGTGGTGCGCCTGCGCTGCACACCTTGTCCGGCCATCTGTCCCGGCGGCGTCTATTCTCTGCTTCGCGCGTGCGCCCTGGACTCACCTCCCGGGCGCCCCCGCGATGCCTGACGCGGGCTGTGACACTTGGCCCGGCTGGTGGTGCGCGCATGCGCCCTTTTACCCTGCAGACACTGGCCGACATTCACCTGGTATGCGGCGGTGCGCCTGCGCTGCGCGATTCGCCTGGCCCGCTGTCCCAGCGCGTCTCTAACGCCCGGCGCATGCGCTCTGGGGTTTGGCTCCCCCGGGCGCGCGCGCCTGACATGACGCGGTCTGTGACGCCGGGCCCGGCCTGTCGCGCGCGCATGCGCCGACTAACCCGCAATTACCTGCTGACACGTACCAGATGTTTAATCATATGCCCTGTTACTGGTGCTATATAAGGACTACAGATGTCTTCACTGCCACCTTCCCTTGAAAAAGCCCTTTGTTTGCGGGCGAAACGCGCGTCGGGGGTCGCGTTCTGTGGACCCTAACCGGTGTACCCAGCCTGGTGCCTCTCACGGGTAAGCGCTGCCTTCTCAGACTCTTAATTTTACGCCACATGGCATGTGTCTTATCGTTGTAGCAATATAGTTGTCCGCAGCAGCTGCCTGTATGTAGTACAGGCATGCATAAATAAGCTTACTGGCATGTGCACACCGGGGGTTTATCCACTTCTCTTTTAAAAACATCCTTGCATAAATAATATACTTACGTGTGCTTTGTGTGTTTTTTTGTATTTTGCTACTAAGCGTGTTAATTACACATCTACTAATAAAGCCTTTTCTAATTAAAAATATCCGCATGCTCCTATTTTTCTCCTTTTATTATCTTCCAACATAAATGTAGGATTTAGTCCAAGAGACGATTCACAGAGGTTGGTTTCCAGCAATGAGAATCGCTTTTTTGTGGCTGCCGGGTACAGATGAATTAGCTAATTTATGCACTAAGTATTCTCAATTTTTCTAATTTTCGAGATCAGTAGTGCAATTCAAATTTCATATATGTTAAGTTTGCATGCTATAATGCTACAGAGTGCCACTTTATTTCTTGGTTATACCTACTCTCAGCCAGGGTCCATCTAGTGGGTATAGCCTTGCTTCATACACTTGTGTAGAGCGAGGCCGCATCCCGACTAGTAACATGGCTGTTCAGTAGGCATGGTGGCTAGAAGGCTGGGCCTCGATCCATACAAGTGTCCCACTGGATGAGCTGTGGCTGGGAGTATGTATAATGCATACATATCCTCCAGTCCTGGCTCAGAAACTGGCAAATCCCCGCAGCACACGCACTGAATGACTGCAGACTCATCGATTTAGACTGGACAACCCCTTTATGTTATTGTTTATTACTGTCCCCCTCTCTTCTGTACATATTCATTTATTATCATGCTCTTATATGCTTATATGTATTGGACAGCATAATTTATGAAAAGAAAGTTACTGGACTCCAGTATAAAGGCATTTAGTTGTACTGTGATTTCAGCTGGGGAGCTTGAAAAGAGCTCCTGTCCTAGTGTTCCTCTGTGAATGACAGGAAGGACAGGAATCAAGGTGGCCCCTTCACATAAAATATAGAACAGACATCTGGAAATTACCAAGATAAATTCTCTCTTCAGATTCTGAGCACTGATATAAACCATTCACCATTATAGCTTATGAAAGCAGCTCAGCCCTTCAGTTAGAAATATGTATTAATGTAATTACCCATTGTCTGACTGTGGGTCTGGGTGTAATGTATAAATGGTCCCAGAGACAGACATAGATCTCTGTTACTGTTCTCTTCTACATGCCTCATTGTTTTGTTTTTTTTATATGACAAATAACATTACTATATTTATTTGACTTGCATATCTGATAGTAGACAAAAGAGATTTCACATTTCAGAGTAACAGACGGACATATTGCCTTAATTTTATTGCAATAAATGGTAGGGGGAAGGGGGGATTGCATCCATGAAAAATTCCTACATTTAAATGGGTGGTGTCCATATAGGGATAACGTGAGAATCAATTAAGGCAATATGTTCCTATATATTAATTCAAGAAAGTAGGGAGTAATCCCCCTGGCAAGGAAGTATAGAGTTTTTCAGTTTGATGGTAGGTGCTTGCCCCGTGGAACCTTGAACCAGGCGCGCCTATATGGCTGTCGCCATCTACATGTGGTTTTATCTGTTGTGTCTCTTCATCAGTTTGTCTTTCTATTTCAACTCCTCCTGTGTCCTAGGGATGCAGTGAGTTACATCTCAGCCTTCCTATGGATAGCGGAGCATGCCGGGTTGTCAGTATTATGAGAGACAGCTCATCTGTCCTATAGATAGCAGGGGTGTGCCGGGCTATCAATATTGTAAATGACAGCTCTGTGGTCCTACAGTATGCAGTGGCTTGCTGGGCTTTCTTTATTGTTAATAGGATTGCCCAGCGGCTCAGTCAGGCTGGGCCAGCTGGGCTTTCTACAGGTGTCACCTTTTCTGGGTGAATGCCTAGCTATTTAGCTGCCTGACAATTCTTACACCATTGCCAGTTGTAGCTTTAGTTCGGTGGTGTGTTTGCCTTGTTCTCTAGTGGCCCTGTTATCCTGATCTTTTGCAGATCGACCTTGGACTTTGTCATTGACCATCCATTTGCCACCCCCTTGTCTCAATTCCCTACCTCCTGGAATTCTTATCCAGGATCGGGACCTGTTTTCTCCTCTATTTATGACGAACTCTCTTGGTATTTGGCCTCGGACCTCTTAACTTCCCTTCCTCACGGTTTGTCCTTTACAAGTAATCAGTGGCGTAACTACAAAGTTATGGGCCCCGGTGCGAACTTCCAAATGGGGCCCCCCCCGCAGCCCTGCCATACAACTCAAGGTAACCCCCATAGAATACAACGCAGCCCCCCTCGTATTGCTCCATACCGTTGATTATTGCCCCATAGATGCTCCATATAAAGCTGCCCCATATATAATGCTCTGCACCGTTCATTATGGCCCCATAGATGCTCCATAGAAAGCTGTGCCATATATAATGATCTGCACCGTTCATTATGGCCCCATAGATACTCCATAGAAAGCTGTGCCATATATAATGCTCTGCACCGTTCATTATGGCCCCATAGATACTCAATAGAAAGCTGTGCCATATATAATGATCTGCACCGTTCATTATGGCCCCATAGATGCTCCATAGAAAGCTGTGCCATATATAATGCTCTGCACCGTTCATTATGGCCCCATAGATGCTCCATAGAAAGCTGTGCCATATATAATGCTCTGCACCGTTCATTATTGCCCCATAGATGCTCCATAGAAAGCTGTGCCATGTATTATGCTCTGCACCGGTCATTATGGCCCCATAGATGCTCCATATAAAGCTGTGCCATATATAATGCTCTGCACCGTTCATTATGGCCCCATAGATGCTCCATAGAAAGCTGTGCCATATATAATGCTCTGCACCGTTCATTATTGCCCCATAGATGCTCCATAGAAAGCTGTGCCATATATAATGCTCTGCACCGTTCATTATGGCCCCATAAGATGCTCCGCACAGTCACTGCCCCTTATAGTGCTGCACAAGTGTTATGGCCCCATAAGATGCTCCGCACAGTCACTGCCCCTTATAGTGCTGCACAAGTGTTATGGCCCCATAAGATGCTCCGCACAGCCACTGCCCCTTATAGTGCTGCACAAGTGTTATGGCCCCGTAAGATGCTCCGCACAGTCACTGCCCCTTATAGTGCTGCACAAGTGTTATGGCCCCATAAGATGCTCCGCACAGCCACTTGCCCCATATAGTGCTGCACAATTGTTATGGCCCCATAAGATGCTCCGCAGTCACTGCCCCTTATAATGCTGCACAATTGTTATGGCCCCATAAGATGCTCCGCACAGCCACTGCCCCTTATAGTGCTGGCGCTGCACAAGTGTTATGGCCCCATAAAATGCTCCGTATAGCCACTGCCCCTTATAGTGCTGCACAATTGTTATGGCCCCATAAGATGCTCCGCACAGCCACTGCCCCTTATAATGCTGCACAATTGTTATGGCCCCATAAGATGCTCCGTACAGTCACTTGCCCCTTATAGTGCTGCACAATTGTTATGGCCCCATAAGATGCTCCGCACAGTCAAATAGTGCTGCACAAGTGTTATGGCCCTGTAAGAAGCTCCGCACAGTCACTTGCCCCTTATAGTGCTGCACAAGTGTTATGGCCCCATAAGATGCTCCGCACAGTCACTGCCCCTTATAGTGCTGCACAAGTGTTATGGCCCCGTAAGATGCTCCACACAGCCACTTGCCCCATATAGTGCTGCACAATTGTTATGGCCCCATAAGATGCTCCGCACAGTCACTGCCCCTTATAGTGCTGGCGCTGCACAAGCGTTATGGCCCCATAAAATGCTCCGTACAGTCACTTGCCCCTTATGCTTTTGCTGCCATAAAAAAAAAAAATCACATACTCACCTCACCTCTCTCTCTTCGCTCAGGACCCCCGGCACTTTCAATATTTACCTGGCTGCTCCTCGTGCGGCTCCGTCTTCGGCACTGACGTTCAGCAGAGGGCGCGCACTGACTACGTCACCGCGCCCTCTGACCTGAGCGTCACTGCCAGAGGACGCTGATGACAGAGCCGCACCGGAACGAGGAGCGGTAAATATCGCGCAGCGCTGCACAGCGCTGTATACTCACCTACTCCCGGCACGGTCCCTGGACGTCCCTGCTTCTTCCAGCGCTGCAGATTCTTCCTGTATTGAGCGGTCACAGTTACCGTTCAATACAGAAATGAATATGCGGCTCCACCCCTATGGGAGGTGGAGCCGCATATTCATTTCTGTAATGAGCGGGACCATGTGACCACTCAGTGCAGGAAGAATCTGCAGCGCTGGAAGAAGCAGGGACGTCCAGGGACCGTGCCAGGAGTAGGTAAGTATAATTAGAGAGCGGTGACGGCTCCCTGCTGCGGGTCACTCACAAATGGTGGATCATCATCAATCATGGGTCATTTCATTCTCCTTCACTCCTGTCCATGGGGCCCCTAAGTAGTCTGGGCCCTGTCGCAGCTGCGACCGCTGCGACCGCGGTAGTTACGCCCCTGCAAGTAATGTTTACAAGCATCACATAATACAAAAAGTTGCAAAATTCCACAAAAGTTGCAAAATATGAAGTAAACAAGAATGCAATGATTTGGAAATCTCTCCATATTTTATTCACAGCAGAACATAGAACACTGATTAGAAGGTGAAAATTAGACATTTTTTCATTTCATTTGAAAAAAAAAAACTCCTTTAGAAATTGATGGCAGCAACACTGAAAAAAGTTGAAAAGATGGTTAACAAAAGGCTGAAAGTGGGAATACTTAAAAATAGCTGCAGGGTCAATATTTTCAATGCAAGACACATGACTGTGTATATAAAGAGTGTGTTAGGGAAGCAGAGTCTTTCAGAAGCAATCTGTGAAAATTTGCGGAACAATTTCAGAAAAATATTCCTCAACCTAAAATAACAAAGACTTTGAGTATCCCACCATCTACAGTACCATCTACAGTACACGTCATGTCATCAAAATATTTAGAGATTTCTGAGAAATCCATATGTACAAGAGACAAGGCCAATGGTCAGTATTGAACGCACGTGATATATGGACCCTAAGGTGCCATTGCATTTTTAAAAAAAACATGATTCTGTAATGCAAATCACTACATGGGCTTAGGAATACTTTTAGAAATCATTGTGTGTGAACACATTTTCCTATGCAATCCACAAATACAAATTAGAAGTCTATCATGAAAAGATGAAGCCATATGTCAACACAATCCACAATCGCTGCCATCTTTTATGGACTAAATCTCATTTAAAATGGACTGAAGCAGAATAGAAAACTGTTCTGTGATCATATAAATAAAAATGTGAAATCCCTTAGGGAAACCACAAATGACATCTTCTGCAGACTCAAGAAGGGAGGAACAATCCAGTTTATCAGCGCACAGTTCAAAAGCCTGCATTTCTGTTAGTATGGAATTGCATTAGTGACTACAGCATGGACAACTTACACACATTTTGAAAGGCACCATCAATGTTGAGCATTATATAGAAGTTTCAGAACAGCATATACTCCCAAAAATATATTTTTCTTTTTACTTGGGGAACTGCCGCATTTACGGAGGTTTTGTCCAATTAGTGTACAACTCCTGTGAAGTAGTGAGGGGTATAGTGGTCAATGAGAGATGTATTCCTTCCAGCAAGTCCCTTTCACACTGGTAAACAGCAGGAAAGGAGGTCAAGACCTGGCTGGACCTTCTCTGCTACTGTCTGAAGACAGCATAAATAGACACCAGAACTGCTCAGTGTGTTGGTGGGTGGGAAAGAGTTGAGTGTTTTGTGGCTACATCAGACCTGAACAGGGTGGCACATCTGAAACCTTAACCTATAGTTCCAAAACAAACTGGGCTCTATTCTCTGCTGTCAATGTGAGCTGGATTGAAAACCTGCGTTTACCTCTCTACTAGTGTTGAGCGATACTTTCCGATATCGGAAAGTATCGGTATCGGAAAGTATCGGCCGATACCGTCAAAATATCGGATCCAATCCGATACCGATACCCGATCCCAATGCAAGTCAATGGGACGAAAATATCGGAATTAAAATAAACCCTTTATAAACTTGTAGGTTCATTCTACATGAAGGAAAACAACTAAGAATAATGTAGGATGTATTGGGGGACGTGGCGGAGACATTAAAGGCACAGAGGTTTAGCCCAATGTAATAGAATAGCAGGATTTTGGGGGTTTTTTATGACGTTCGGCGGTAGAAAGATTTTGACTATGTTAATTTTTTTTTTTATTTTGTCAGATATTGATGTTTCACTACTTCCACGCCCTTCACCTTCTTTTTTACTTCTCCCACACTTTCTTCTTCATTATCCTCATCATCAGCTTCTTTGACATCAACTTCTTCACCTTATTCATCTTCTTCTTCATCTTCTACCTATTATTTTTTTGGTAACATTGTTCATATTCTTTTTATTTTACTATTATCTTCATCATATTCTACTTCTTCATCATATTCTTATTTGTGACAGGCATTCCCGTAGTTGTTATCTATAAAAGTTTGAAGATTACACCTTCCGTTCTGCCTGTCACAAAACAGTTACATTTGTCCGTGTTCAGTTTGGCCTGCAGCATCAGGCTTTATCCAGGGGCACCACGAGGAGGAACGGACTCACCCCCATACACTGCTTAGTCTTCTTCTGCTTATAATTTAGATAATATTTTTTGCTCTGATATTTAGTGTTATGCTTAATGTTCTTCTGCTCTTTGTTCTGCAGCCTCTTGTTCTTCTGCTTCTCGGTCTTCCAGGTCGTCGTCGTCTCCAGGGTCGTCGTCATCGGGGTGGTCTTCAGGGTCGTCGTCTCCGGGGTCGTCGTCATCGGGGTGGTCTTCGGGGTCATCGTCTCCAGGGTCGTCGTCATCACGGTGGTTGTCGTCTCTGGTGTCGTCGTCATCTTAGGGGTGGTCTTCCGGGTCATCGTGTTTAGTCTCTTGAACTTGGAAATGTAGCAGAAGGTACAAGAAGGCTGAGAAAATGCCGAGAACCAGCTGATGGAACTGGAACTCGGATGGCTACCCGAAGGTCCAAGAGCCAATGGAACTACCGAGGACCAGCTGACGTTACTGGAACCCGGTTACTAAGCAGGAGGTACCCGTGCCTGAAAGCACTACCAAGGACCACCTGACGTTGGTGGAACTCGGATACCCAGAGGGAGGCACCTAAGCCAAAGGCTCTGCCCGGAACCAGCTGACGGTACTGGAACCAGGATGGGGAGCAGAAGGTACAAGAGCAAAAGACACTGCCGAGAACCAGCTGACGGTGCTGGAACCCGGATGGGTAGCCGAAGGTCCAAGAGCCAATGGAACTACCGAGGACCAGCTGACGTTACTGGAACCCGGTTACTAAGCAGGAGGTACCCGTGCCTGAAAGCACTACCAAGGACCACCTGACGTTGGTGGAACTCGGATACCCAGAGGGAGGCACCTAAGCCAAAGGCTCTGCCCGGAACCAGCTGACGGTACTGGAACCAGGATGGGGAGCAGAAGGTACAAGAGCAAGTGTCTGCGTGGCTTTTGCAGGACACGATGCCGGCTGCACAGCAGGGGAACAGCTGGCGGTGCTGAACCCCACTGACACATTGGCTGGTGTTTTTCTCTGTGCAGCTAGCAGTACCGGGCCCCAACTGGCGGTGTTGGAGCCCGGGGTCAGCAGGAGGAGGAGATGGAGCAGAGTGTAGGCCGAAGCCTGCACTGGCGGCAGCTTTTGGGTCTGTTGTGCCTGCGTGGCAGTTGCAGGACACGTTGCCGGCTGCACAGCAGGGGAACAGCTGGCGGTGCTGAACCCCACTGACACATTGGCTGGTGTTTTTCTCTGTGCAGCTAGCAGTACCGGGCCCCAACTGGCGGTGTTGGAGCCCAGGGCTCTGCAGGGGGAGCAGAGTGTAGGCCGAAGCCTAATTGAACCAATTTCAAAGGTAACCTTTAACCCCCCCTCAGGGGTTACAAAGTAGAAGAGCCACAGCTTATGCAGCAGTAGTGCTGCACAAGTCAAAGGTTGCTCTTTTAATTTCGCTCCTTGCACACGCTGAATGAAACACGTATAACATTTAGCCCTTTAAACAGTCAAACTGTGTTGGAGGCGCGAGTTCCCTTTGTAATGAGACGCAGCACAGATGTCAAGAATCCCACCTTGGTGCTGGGTGCAGCCTCCTGAGCGTTGTTATTTGCTGTACAGGAGTCTGCGCTGTCGTGTTATCCCCTGGCCTAGCGCTGTTAGCGCTGCCCATGTTCTGGCATCATTTAATGTCGGCCGGTGCGGTTCGCGATGACCATGAATCCCAGCCCCGCAGTGTCTTAACATTGTTAAAACACTGCGGGGCTGGGATGCAGGGCCTGGCGCAGCACATATGTTCGCCTCTCACACTCGGGTCCTTACACCCGCTTCAGACTGTGCGGCGTCATCTGATCCCTTATCGCATGCCACGGCCATGAAGCCGCACAGTCCGCAGAAGGCGGAAGGAGATGAGGGACAGGCGAACTGATGCACTGATCATGCCCGTCAATCACACCCTCGCAGTCCCAATAAATAAGACACCGAGGGGCGTTGTGTGGGTCAGGGCGGCCGCAGAGGCGCAGGCAGCCAAACAATGATGCCAGAAGACGGGCAGCGCTACCAAGGGGGTTGCAGCGTGTCATTACAAAGGAAAGTCACACCACCGGGACGGTTAAATGGTCACACAGAGGACACATTTTAGACGTGTTTTCAGTTCCACATGTGCGAGGAGAATACGTTTATGAGCCACCTTGCACACATGCAGCATTACCGCTGTACAAGGTGGCTGGATAACGTAAAAACGCCTGGGGGAGGGGGGACAGGTTCCCTTCAATTTCAGTTCTTGTGTCTGCGTGGCTTTTGCAGGACACGATGCCGGCTGCACAGCAGGGGAACAGCTGGCGGTGCTGAACCCCACTGACACATTGGCTGGTGTTTTTCTCTGTGCAGCTAGCAGTACCGGGCCCCAACTGGCGGTGTTGGAGCCCGGGGTCAGCAGGAGGAGGAGATGGAGCAGAGTGTAGGCCGAAGCCTGCACTGGCGGCAGCTTTTGGGTCTGTTGTGCCTGCGTGGCAGTTGCAGGACACGTTGCCGGCTGCACAGCAGGGGAACAGCTGGCGGTGCTGAACCCCACTGACACATTGGCTGGTGTTTTTCTCTGTGCAGCTAGCAGTACCGGGCCCCAACTGGCGGTGTTGGAGCCCAGGGCTCTGCAGGGGGAGCAGAGTGTAGGCCGAAGCCTAATTGAACCAATTTCAAAGGTAACCTTTAACCCCCCCTCAGGGGTTACAAAGTAGAAGAGCCACAGCTTATGCAGCAGTAGTGCTGCACAAGTCAAAGGTTGCTCTTTTAATTTCGCTCCTTGCACACGCTGAATGAAACACGTATAACATTTAGCCCTTTAAACAGTCAAACTGTGTTGGAGGCGCGAGTTCCCTTTGTAATGAGACGCAGCACAGATGTCAAGAATCCCACCTTGGTGCTGGGTGCAGCCTCCTGAGCGTTGTTATTTGCTGTACAGGAGTCTGCGCTGTCGTGTTATCCCCTGGCCTAGCGCTGTTAGCGCTGCCCATGTTCTGGCATCATTTAATGTCGGCCGGTGCGGTTCGCGATGACCATGAATCCCAGCCCCGCAGTGTCTTAACATTGTTAAAACACTGCGGGGCTGGGATGCAGGGCCTGGCGCAGCACATATGTTCGCCTCTCACACTCGGGTCCTTACACCCGCTTCAGACTGTGCGGCGTCATCTGATCCCTTATCGCATGCCACGGCCATGAAGCCGCACAGTCCGCAGAAGGCGGAAGGAGATGAGGGACAGGCGAACTGATGCACTGATCATGCCCGTCAATCACACCCTCGCAGTCCCAATAAATAAGACACCGAGGGGCGTTGTGTGGGTCAGGGCGGCCGCAGAGGCGCAGGCAGCCAAACAATGATGCCAGAAGACGGGCAGCGCTACCAAGGGGGTTGCAGCGTGTCATTACAAAGGAAAGTCACACCACCGGGACGGTTAAATGGTCACACAGAGGACACATTTTAGACGTGTTTTCAGTTCCACATGTGCGAGGAGAATACGTTTATGAGCCACCTTGCACACATGCAGCATTACCGCTGTACAAGGTGGCTGGATAACGTAAAAACGCCTGGGGGAGGGGGGACAGGTTCCCTTCAATTTCAGTTCTTGTGTCTGCGTGGCTTTTGCAGGACACGATGCCGGCTGCACAGCAGGGGAACAGCTGGCGGTGCTGAACCCCACTGACACATTGGCTGGTGTTTTTCTCTGTGCAGCTAGCAGTACCGGGCCCCAACTGGTGGTGTTGGAGCCCGGGGTCAGCAGGAGGAGGAGATGGAGCAGAGTGTAGGCCGAAGCCTGCACTGGCGGCAGCTTTTGGGTCTGTTGTGCCTGCGTGGCAGTTGCAGGACACGTTGCCGGCTGCACAGCAGGGGAACAGCTGGCGGTGCTGAACCCCACTGACACATTGGCTGGTGTTTTTCTCTGTGCAGCTAGCAGTACCGGGCCCCAACTGGCGGTGTTGGAGCCCAGGGCTCTGCAGGGGGAGCAGAGTGTAGGCCGAAGCCTAATTGAACCAATTTCAAAGGTAACCTTTAACCCCCCCTCAGGGGTTACAAAGTAGAAGAGCCACAGCTTATGCAGCAGTAGTGCTGCACAAGTCAAAGGTTGCTCTTTTAATTTCGCTCCTTGCACACGCTGAATGAAACACGTATAACATTTAGCCCTTTAAACAGTCAAACTGTGTTGGAGGCGCGAGTTCCCTTTGTAATGAGACGCAGCACAGATGTCAAGAATCCCACCTTGGTGCTGGGTGCAGCCTCCTGAGCGTTGTTATTTGCTGTACAGGAGTCTGCGCTGTCGTGTTATCCCCTGGCCTAGCGCTGTTAGCGCTGCCCATGTTCTGGCATCATTTAATGTCGGCCGGTGCGGTTCGCGATGACCATGAATCCCAGCCCCGCAGTGTCTTAACATTGTTAAAACACTGCGGGGCTGGGATGCAGGGCCTGGCGCAGCACATATGTTCGCCTCTCACACTCGGGTCCTTACACCCGCTTCAGACTGTGCGGCGTCATCTGATCCCTTATCGCATGCCACGGCCATGAAGCCGCACAGTCCGCAGAAGGCGGAAGGAGATGAGGGACAGGCGAACTGATGCACTGATCATGCCCGTCAATCACACCCTCGCAGTCCCAATAAATAAGACAACGAGGGGCGTTGTGTGGGTCAGGGCGGCCGCAGAGGCGCAGGCAGCCAAACAATGATGCCAGAAGACGGGCAGCGCTACCAAGGGGGTTGCAGCGTGTCATTACAAAGGAAAGTCACACCACCGGGACGGTTAAATGGTCACACAGAGGACACATTTTAGACGTGTTTTCAGTTCCACATGTGCGAGGAGAATACGTTTATGAGCCACCTTGCACACATGCAGCATTACCGCTGTACAAGGTGGCCTTTAAAACGTAAAAACGCCTGGGGGAGGGGGGACAGGTTCCCTTCAATTTCAGTTCTTGTGTCTGTGTGGCTTTTGCAGGACACGATGCCGGCTGCACAGCAGGGGAACAGCTGGCGGTGCTGAACCCCACTGACACATTGGCTGGTGTTTTTCTCTGTGCAGCTAGCAGTACCGGGCCCCAACTGGCGGTGTTGGAGCCCGGGATCAGCAGGAGGAGGAGATGGAGCAGAGTGTAGGCCGAAGCCTGCACTGGCGGCAGCTTTTGGGTCTGTTGTGCCTGCGTGGCAGTTGCAGGACACGTTGCCGGCTGCACAGCAGGGGAACAGCTGGCGGTGCTGAACCCCACTGACACATTGGCTGGTGTTTTTCTCTGTGCAGCTAGCACATCTGGGCCCCAACTGGCGGTGTTAGAGCCCAGGGTCAGCAGGAGGAGCAGGGGGAGTGGAGTGTAGGCCGAAGCCTGCACTGGAGCAAGTTGAAAGGAAACCTTTAACCCCCCCCCCCCCAGGCGTTTGTAGCTGGAAGAGCCATCGTGTACACCACTAATGCTGGAAAAGGTAAACTTAGCCCTTTTAATTATGGTCCTTGCAGATGCTGAACCTAACACTTATGAAATGTGTCCCCTCACAGCGTTCAACCGTCCGGTAGGTGGAACTTTCCTTTGTCATGTGACGCAGCACAGCCGTCATTTTTACCCCCTTGGCGCCATGCGCCGCCTCCTCAGCGTTGTTTGAATCTGTCCCGGAGCCTGCGCTGTTAGGTTACCCCTTGGCCATGCACACATTTTGCGCTGCCCGTCTTCTGACATCATTTGCTGTCAGGCTGGCTGCGCCTGTGTGGGTGCGCTGTCCGAGATTCAGCCTCGCGGTGTCGTCTAATGTAATCCCACCGCGGGCCTGGGATCCGTGGCCATGCGCAGTGCATATCCTCACCTCTCACTCCCCTCCCTACGGCTTCTTCAGACTGTGCGGTGTCACGGCCGTGGCATGCTATTAGGGATCAGCTGACACCGAACAGTCTTTAGAAGCCGTAGGGAGGGGAGTGAGAGGCGAGGATATGCACTGCGCATGGCCACGGATCCCAGGCCCGCGGTGGGATAACATTACACGACTCTGCGAGGCTGAATCTCGGACAGCGCACCCACACAGGCGCAGCCAGCCTGACAGCAAATGATGTCAGAAGACAGGCAGCGCAAAATGTGTGCATGGCCAAGGGGTAACCTAACAGCGCAGGCTCCGGGACAGATTCAAACAACGCTGAGGAGGCGGCGCACGGCGCCAAGGGGGTAAAATTGACGGCTGTGCTGCGTCACATGACAAAGGAAAGTTCCACCTACCGGACGGTTGAACGCTGTGAGGGGACACATTTCATAAGTGTTAGGTTCAGCATCTGCAAGGAGCACCACGAAAAGAGGCACTTTTTCCCTTTGCATCATTACTGCTGCACAAGGTGGCTCCTTCAGTAACAAACACCTGGGGGGGGGGGGACAGGTTCCCTTAAATTTAACTTGTTGTGCCTGCGTGGCGGTCGCAGTACACGTTGCCGTATACACAGCAGGGGAACAGCTGGCGGTGCTGAACCCCACTAACACATTGGCGAGGTGTTTGGCTCTGTGCGTACAGCACTTCTGGACGGCAACTGGCGGTGTTGGAGCCCAGGGACAGGTGGAGGAGGAGGAGGTTGGAGGAGGTAGGAGGGATTGCCACACACACAGCAGGGGAACAGCTGACGTTACTGAACCCCAATAACAGAGGAGGGACTGTTGACTGTGCGTACAGCACTTCTGGACGGCAACTGGCGGTGTTGGAGCCCAGGGACAGGTGGAGGAGGAGGAGGTTGGAGGAGGTAGGAGGGATTGCCACACACACAGCAGGGGAACAGCTGACGTTACTGAACCCCAATAACAGAGGAGGGACTGTTGACTGTGCGTACAGCACTTCTGGACGGCAACTGGCGGTGTTGGAGCCCAGGGACAGGTGGAGGAGGAGGAAGTTGGAGGAGGTAGGAGGGATTGCCACACACACAGCAGGGGAACAGCTGACGTTACTGAACCCCAATAACAGAGGAGGGACTGTTGACTGTGCGTACAGCACTTCTGGATGGCAACTGGCGGTGTTGGAGCCCAGGGACAGGTGGAGGAGGAGGAGGTTGGAGGAGGTAGGAGGGATTGCCACACACACAGCAGGGGAACAGCTGACGTTACTGAACCCCAATAACAGAGGAGCGACTGTTGACTGTGCGTACAGCACTTCTGGACGGCAACTGGCGGTGTTGGAGCCCAGGGACAGGTGGAGGAGGAGGAGGTTGGAGGAGGTAGGAGGGATTGCCACACACACAGCAGGGGAACAGCTGACGTTACTGAACCCCAATAACAGAGGAGCGACTGTTGACTGTGCGTACAGCACTTCTGGACGGCAACTGGCGGTGTTGGAGCCCAGGGACAGGTGGAGGAGGAGGAGGTTGGAGGAGATAGGAGGGATTGCCACACACACAGCAGGGGAACAGCTGACGTTACTGAACCCCAATAACAGAGGAGGGACTGTTGACTGTGCGTATAGCACTTCTGGACGGCAACTGGCGGTGTTGGAGCCCAGGGACAGGTGGAGGAGGAGGAGGTTGGAGGAGGTAGGAGGGATTGCCACACACACAGCAGGGGAACAGCTGACGTTACTGAACCCCAATAACAGAGGAGCGACTGTTGACTGTGCGTACAGCACTTCTGGACGGCAACTGGCGGTGTTGGAGCCCAGGGACAGGTGGAGGAGGAGGAGGTTGGAGGAGGTAGGAGGGATTGCCACACACACAGCAGGGGAACAGCTGACGTTACTGAACCCCAATAACAGAGGAGGGACTGTTGACTGTGCGTACAGCACTTCTGGACGGCAACTGGCGGTGTTGGAGCCCAGGGACAGGTGGAGGAGGAGGAGGTTGGAGGAGGTAGGAGGGATTGCCACACACACAGCAGGGGAACAGCTGACGTTACTGAACCCCAATAACAGAGGAGGGACTGTTGACTGTGCGTACAGCACTTCTGGACGGCAACTGGCGGTGTTGGAGCCCAGGGACAGGTGGAGGAGGAGGAGGTTGGAGGAGGTAGGAGGGATTGCCACACACACAGCAGGGGAACAGCTGACGTTACTGAACCCCAATAACAGAGGAGGGACTGTTGACTGTGCGTACAGCACTTCTGGACGGCAACTGGCGGTGTTGGAGCCCAGGGACAGGTGGAGGAGGAGGAGGTTGGAGGAGGTAGGAGGGATTGCCACACACACAGCAGGGGAACAGCTGACGTTACTGAACCCCAATAACAGAGGAGGGACTGTTGACTGTGCGTACAGCACTTCTGGACGGCAACTGGCGGTGTTGGAGCCCAGGGACAGGTGGAAGAGGAGGAGGTTGGAGGAGGTAGGAGGGATTGCCACACACACAGCAGGGGAACAGCTGACGTTACTGAACCCCAATAACAGAGGAGGGACTGTTGACTGTGCGTACAGCACTTCTGGACGGCAACTGGCGGTGTTGGAGCCCAGGGACAGGTGGAGGAGGAGGAGGTTGGAGGAGGTAGGAGGGATTGCCACACACACAGCAGGGGAACAGCTGACGTTACTGAACCCCAATAACAGAGGAGCGACTGTTGACTGTGCGTACAGCACTTCTGGACGGCAACTGGCGGTGTTGGAGCCCAGGGACAGGTGGAGGAGGAGGAGGTTGGAGGAGGTAGGAGGGATTGCCACACACACAGCAGGGGAACAGCTGACGTTACTGAACCCCAATAACAGAGGAGCGACTGTTGACTGTGCGTACAGCACTTCTGGACGGCAACTGGCGGTGTTGGAGCCCAGGGACAGGTGGAGGAGGAGGAGGTTGGAGGAGGTAGGAGGGATTGCCACACACACAGCAGGGGAACAGCTGACGTTACTGAACCCCAATAACAGAGGAGGGACTGTTGACTGTGCGTACAGCACTTCTGGACGGCAACTGGCGGTGTTGGAGCCCAGGGACAGGTGGAGGAGGAGGAGGTTGGAGGAGGTAGGAGGGATTGCCACACACACAGCAGGGGAACAGCTGACGTTACTGAACCCCAATAACAGAGGAGCGACTGTTGACTGTGCGTACAGCACTTCTGGACGGCAACTGGCGGTGTTGGAGCCCAGGGACAGGTGGAGGAGGAGGAGGTTGGAGGAGGTAGGAGGGATTGCCACACACACAGCAGGGGAACAGCTGACGTTACTGAACCCCAATAACAGAGGAGGGACTGTTGACTGTGCGTACAGCACTTCTGGATGGCAACTGGCGGTGTTGGAGCCCAGGGACAGGTGGAGGAGGAGGAGGTTGGAGGAGGTAGGAGGGATTGCCACACACACAGCAGGGGAACAGCTGACGTTACTGAACCCCAATAACAGAGGAGGGACTGTTGACTGTGCGTACAGCACTTCTGGACGGCAACTGGCGGTGTTGGAGCCCAGGGACAGGTGGAGGAGGAGGAGGTTGGAGGAGGTAGGAGGGATTGCCACACACACAGCAGGGGAACAGCTGACGTTACTGAACCCCAATAACAGAGGAGGGACTGTTGACTGTGCGTACAGCACTTCTGGACGGCAACTGGCGGTGTTGGAGCCCAGGGACAGGTGGAGGAGGAGGAGGTTGGAGGAGGTAGGAGGGATTGCCACACACACAGCAGGGGAACAGCTGACGTTACTGAACCCCAATAACAGAGGAGGGACTGTTGACTGTGCGTACAGCACTTCTGGACGGCAACTGGCGGTGTTGGAGCCCAGGGACAGGTGGAGGAGGAGGAGGTTGGAGGAGGTAGGAGGGATTGCCACACACACAGCAGGGGAACAGCTGACGTTACTGAACCCCAATAACAGAGGAGCGACTGTTGACTGTGCGTACAGCACTTCTGGACGGCAACTGGCGGTGTTGGAGCCCAGGGACAGGTGGAAAAGCAGAGGAACACAATGTAGGCCGAAGCCTGAGAAAGTCGAAGGGGAACCTTTAACCCCCCCCCAAGGCGTTTGTAGCTGAAAGAGCCAGCTTGTGCAGCACAAAAGATGCAAAAGGAAAAGGTGGCTCTTTTCATCATGCTCCTTGCAAACACAGAACTAAACACTTATAAAATGTGTCCCCTGCAACCGTAAAACCGTCCTGGAGGTGGGACTTTCCTTCGTAATGTGACGCAGCACAGCCGTCATTCCTACCCCCCCGGCGCCGCGCACCGGCTCCTCAGCGTTGTTTGATTCCGTCCCGGAGCCTGCGCTGTTATGTTATCCCGTGGCCAGGCACACTTAGCGCTGCCCGTCTTCTGGCATCATTTGGTGTCAGGATGGCTGCGCCTGTGCGGCCGCGCTGGCCGAGAGCCCGCCTCGCAGTGTCTTCTGATTTAATCCCACTGGGGGCCTGGGATCCATGGACATGCGCAGTGCATATCCTCGCCTCTCACTCCCCTCCCTACGGCTTCTTAAGACTGTGCGGTGTCACGGCCGTGGCATGCTATTAGGGACCAGCTGACACCGAACAGTCTGAAGAAGCCATAGGGAGATGAGTGAGAGGTGGAGGTTCAGATATGCACTGCGCATGTCCATGGATCCCAGGCCCCCAGTGGGATTAAATCAGAAGACACTGCGAGGCGGGCTCTCTGCCAGCGCGGCCGCACAGGCGCAGCCATCCTGACACCAAATGATGCCAGAAGACGGGCAGCGCTAAGTGTGCCTGGCCACGGGATAACATAACAGCGCAGGCTCCGGGACGGAATCAAACAACGCTGAGGAGCCGGTGCGCGGCGCCGGGGGGTAGGAATGACGGCTGTGCTGCGTCACATTACGAAGGAAAGTCCCACCTCCGGGACGGTGTTACGGTATCAGTGGACACATTTTATAAGTGTTAAGTTCTGCGTGTGCAAGGTGCTAAACAAAAATAGCTACCTTTTCCTTGTGCAGCATTACTGCTGCACAAGGTGGCTCTTTCAGTAACAAACGCCTTGGGGGGGGGGGGACAGATTCCCTTACATTTCAGTTGTTGTGTCAGCGTGGCAGTCGCATGACACATTGCCGGCTACACAGCTGGGGATCAGCTGACGTTACTGAAACCCAATAACACTGGGTCGTATGTTTTGACTGTGCAGACGGCACTTCTGAGCCTCAACTGGCGGTGTTGGAGCCCAGGAATTTAAGTTCAGGTGGTAGAAAGATGAACACAACAGGAGACCTGGATAACGTATACAGTGACCTAATTATTTAATCAGGAGGAGGAGTGGCAAATTCCTGCGAGATCCAGGCCTTGTTCATTTTCAGGAAAGTAAGCCGGTCAACGTTATCGGAGGATAGTCGCATGCGACGGTCAGTTAGTACACCACCTGCAGCACTAAAGACACGTTCCGATAATACACTGGCCGCAGGGCAAGACAGCACCTCCAATGCATACTGGCTTAGCTCTGGCCATGTATCCAGCTTTGAGACCCAAAACTTGAAAGGGGAAGAGCCGTCTGGGAGTACAGCAAGAGGGCAAGACATGTAGTCTGTCACCATCTGACGGAACCGTTGCCTCCTGCTGACTGGAGCCGTCTGTGATGGTGTAGACTTTTGTGGGGGGCACAGAAAACTGTGCCACAGTTGGGCCATACTGGTCTTGCCTTGGGCAGAGGCACTGCTTCTGCTCCCTCTTTGTGCAGAGCCTCCACCACTGCCTGGACGCACTGAGCTGCTTTGGAATGCACTAGCAGAACTTCTCTCAGTTGGAATGGAGAAGATGATGGAATTGACCAGTGTTTCTTGGTACTCCCGCATTTTTCGCTCCCGGTTCAACGGTGTGATGAGGCTTTCTACGTTGTCCCGGTAGCGAGGATCGAGGAGGGTGAACACCCAATAATCAGACATGTTGAGAATGTGGGCGATGCGGCGGTCGTTTCTCAGGCACTGCAGCATGTAATCCACCATGTGCTGCAGACTGCCAACTGCCCAAGAAACGCTGTCCCCTGCTGGAGGCGTGATCTCTGCCTGCTCGTCATCACCCCACCCTCGCTGTACACACTGAGTACTGGACAATTCGGTAACTCCCTCCTCTGGACGGACGTCTTCCTCCTCCATTGACTCCTCCTCATCCTCCTCACAAACTGTCCCCTGCCTACGCGTTTGTGAGGAACCACGTGGCGCTGACTGTCCAGAAGATGATGGAAATGGTGAATCCTCATCCTCCACCTCTTCCACAACATCATCCCTTAGCGCTTGCAGTGATTTTTCAAGCAGGCAGATAAGGGGGACAGTCATGCTGACTAGTGCATCATCTGCACTCGCCATCCGCGTGGAATAATCAAAGGGACGCAAAACCTGGCAGACGTCATTCATAGTGGCCCACTCTGTGGTTGTGAAGTCTGTACGGCGCTGACTGCGACTTTTTTGCGCCTGAAGCAGCTGGTACTCCATTACAGCTTGCTGCTGCTCACACAACCGCTCCAACATATGTAACATGGAATTCCACCTGGTAGGTAGGTCACATATGATGCGATGTTCCGGCAGGCGGTGTCGGCGCTGCAGAGCCGCAATGCGCGCTTTTGCCGTGCTGGAACGCCGCAAGTGAGCACACTCTAGGCGGACCTTGTGCAGCAGTGCATCAAGATCCGGATAGTCCCTCAAAAAGCTCTGCACGACCAAATTGAGCACATGTGCCAGACATGGGATGTGGAGTGAGGTTGCCGAGGCCCAGAGCTGCCACCAGATTTCGGCCATTATCACACACTACCATGCCTGGCTGGAGATTCGCTGGCACAAACCACACATCGCTCTCCTGCTTGATGGCATTCCAGAGCTCCTGCGCTGTGTGGCTACGATTCCCCAAAAAAATTAATTTCAACACGGCCTGTTGACGTTTGGCCACGGCTGTGCTCATGTCGGTCGTAACAGGTACACGTTCATCACGGGTCCATGTGGAGGTGGACTGTGACGGCTCCTGCAGCGATGATTCTGAGGAACTGGTGTAAGAGGAGGAGTCAATGCGTACAGAATGGATTCCTGCAATCCTTGGAGTGGGCAGGACACGTCCTGCGCCACTCGCACGGTCTGTACCCGGCTCAACGACATTAACCCAATGGGCAGTGAGGGAAAGGTATCGCCCCTGTCCATGTTGACTGGTCCACGCATCGGTGGTGAGGTGGACCTTGCTACTGACGGCGTTCAGTAGCGCGTGTTTTATGTGTCCCTCCACATGCTTGTTCAGGGCAGGGACGGCTTGCCTGCTGAAGTAAAAGCGGCTGGGCACATTGTACTGTGGGACTGCCAATGACATCAAGTCACGGAAGCTGTCAGTCTCCACCAGCCTGAATGACAGCATTTCCAGTGACAGAAGTTTGGCAATGCCTGCAGTCAGAGCCTGTGCTCGTGGGTGGTTTGACGAGAAAGGCCGCCTTTTCTCCCATGCCTGTACTACCGATGGCTGTAGACTGGGCTGGGAGTGTGTGGATGACTGGGAAAGTGGTGCTGCGGGTGGAATTACAGCGGGTCTCTGGACAACAGGGCCAGAGGTTCTTCCACGGCGATCCTGGGAGGAAGCCGAACCAGCTGCGTGTGAGCTAGAGGAAGAGGCAACACGAGCTGAAGAGGTGGTAGCTGCCGCTGTTGGTTGGCCTACCTCTTCAGTGTGTTTTTCTAACTCCGCCGGGTGCCTGTTGCGCACATGTTTCCACATGTTGGAGGTATTGAGGTTGCTGACATTTCGACCTCTTTTGACTTTTTGATGACACACGTTGCATCTGACATAGCAAATGTCATCTGCAACTGTGTCAAAAAAGGACCAGGCACTGCAAGTCTTGGGAGCGCCCTTTTTGGCTTTTGGAAGAGACATGCTCCTAACGGGTGCCAAAGCGGAGGCTGCAGGATCCGCAGTCTTCCCCCTCCCTCTCCCTCTTTGGGCCGTACGGGGAATCTCTTCCTCAGAGCTGCTCCCACCACCTTCCTGTCCCTCACGCCAAGATGGGTCGAGGACCTCATCATCTACACTACCCTCTGCCCCCAACTGCTCCTCCTGGGTAGTCTCAGCAGCAGAGCACGCACCAGTAAGTGGCACCTGAGTGTCATCATCAGCTGATGCGGCCTGCGATGTGGTGACCGGAGCCACTGGCCCACCCGCCTCTTCAGAGGAAGACAGAAAAAGCTGTTGGGCATCACTGCACCCTGCCTCTTCTTCCATTTCTCCAATGCTGCTTGGCTGGCCCCCTGTTTCCAAGCCAAGAGATTCAGAGAACAGAAGTAGAGACGGCTCCTGTCCTGGGCTCTCTGTCTGCCTGGGCAATTTGGCAGGTGGTGAAGAGACAGATGGCTGCTCTCCAGTGCTCTGTGTCTGAGAGGATGTGGCACTAATGGAAGTTGATGCATTAGCTGCCATCCATCCGACAACAGCTTCAATTTGTTCTTGACGCAGCAGCGGTGTACGGCGCTCTGACACAAAGCTGCGCATGAACGACTGTTGCCTGGTGAAAGTGGGTGCTGATGAGTCACCAGTGCCCGCAGCAGGCACAGAATCCCCACGTCCCCTCCCTGCTCCGCGCCCACGCCCACGCCCACGTGCCTTACTCACTGCCTTCTTCATCTTGGTTGACTGATAAAGATAAGCAGAAAAGTACTAACAGATTTGTGTGCTTATTCCTGAGCAACTCCTCCTAACAGGTATAAGAAACACAAATTTTCTAAAGTGTGGACTAGACTTTAATATGAGCTAATGTGGCCTACACAAATGTAAAGTGGTGTAACTGGTGTGTTTGGTGAACTTTATTATTTATTTCTTTTTTGGGGGCTGAACTGACAACAGATAGAGCTGCAGTCACACGGAGACCGTGCAGACAGACGTAAACGGCGCTGCAAGGCCCAAAAACCCTCCTCTACGTTATCCTATGTAGTGTTTTTCCACAAGTTAGCTGGAGACGGGTGGAAAGACACTAATAGGATTTTTTAAAATAAATTAGCAGCAACCTACACTACTTGAAAAAAAAAGAAAATTGATTTGGCGGTATGACGCAGTGAACAACCCTGAGCAGGAAACAACCAGGCTATGGCTGCTCACAGACTACAGGGCGAGCTGCAATCACACGGAGACCGTGCAGACAGCCGTAAACGGCGCTGCAAGGCCCAAAAACCCTCCTCTACTTTATCCTATGTAGTGTTTTTCCACAAATTAGCTGGAGACGGGTGGAAAGACACTAATAGGATTTTTTTAAATAAATTAGCAGCAGACTACACTACTTGAAAAAAAATTAAAATTGATTTGGCGGTATGACGCAGTGAACAACCCTGAGCTGGAGACAACCAGGCTATGGCTGCTCACAGACTACAGGGCGAGCTGCAGTCACACGGAGACCGTGCAGACAGCCGTAAACGGCGCTGCAAGGCCCAAAAACCCTCCTCTACTTTATCCTATGTAGTGTTTTTCCACAAATTAGCTGGAGACGGGTGGAAAGACACTAATAGGATTTTTTTGAATAAATTAGCAGCAGACTACACTACTTGAAAAAAAAAAAAAAAAAAAAGAACAGTATGAGGCAATGAACCACCCTCCCTGAACTGAATACAACCAGCTATGGATGGCCTATGTGGCTGCACTCAGACTAGAGAGTGGGCTGCACTCACACACACACACACACAGACCTTGCAGATCGCTGTGAAAACAGCGCTACAAGGCAAAAGCAAGGTGAATAGTAGGTGAACACAGCGGTTGCTAAATTAGCCTTTGGAAAGCACAAAGAAGCAAATCGCTATCTCTAAACTGTCCCTCAGTCAGCAAACAGCGTCCTGTCACTAACTGAATTCACAGCAGAGTGATCGCAAAATGGCGCCAGCGACTTTTAAACTGCAGCATGACATCATTTCAGCAGCCAATCACAGCCTTGCCAGTAGTTTCATGCCCTCCATGCTAAACAGGATGTGCCCACACTTGGAATCATTCTCATTGGCTGAATTTCTGCATTTTGAATCTTGGAACTTCCGATTCCGGTATCCGATACGCGGCAAGTATCGGAATCCCGGTATCGGAATTCCGATACCGCAAGTATCGGCCGATACCCGATACTTGCGGTATCGGAATGCTCAACACTACTCTCTACTGCGCCCCTGCCTTTGCCTACCAGAACGATCCCAGTACGATCCTGGTATTGTATGTCTAATTCTTGTCATAAGCCACAATTTAGTTAGATGTGGAGAGGCTTCCCATTGTAAAATGCATTTAGACAGACAGAGAATTATTGGTGCATGTAAACATGCTAGCAATCACCATATGACTTTTAAGCCATACTGAGGAAAAATGCTGCTGGTGCCTTAAATACCCATTTATGCTTGGGTTGGAATTTACTACTCAAAAACTATACATTCTCAGATGGAACATAATCACCTATTCAAGAACTTTGATTACTGGGAAAAATACCAAGCACATATTCCTAACTAATCATTTTGCCGCATTTAACTCCTTAGTGACAAATCCAATTTGGTACTTAATGACCAAACCAATTCTTACAATTCTGACCACAGTCACTTTATGAGGTTGTAGGGTGGTGGACCAGGCTGACGGTACCTCCTGCGTGTTTGGGCCGGAACTGTAGAGACTGTCACCAATATTCTGAGGGGGAAGAGATTTCTGACCGGAGCAGGCCAGGAAACCTGACTGGTGGGGGCAGGTCTGACTTAAATAGCGGTGTGCATGGGAAGACGGAGCTTTTGGCGGGGAACTAGCGTGTGATCACAGAGACGGTTGACTCCCTCTCGACTTACCCACGCCAGCTATCCATGCCATCATACCCGGTTAGCAAATCCATCTTGACTGTCGACACACAGCCCAGAGAGACCTCCGCACCATACAGTGACCAGTACGGACTGCATAGCATTGTTCCGCTGACCACCGCAGAGGCACTGCTCAGCCATATCCCTGCGGTGCCCACTGAGAACCCGCCTGCTCTTGTGGCTGTGACCGCTGGACTGTGTACTTCTTTTGCGGCCTTGTCTGCTGAACTGTTTGCTTCGTCCGTTGTGCCGCGGACCTACACCTCTACAACATCTCGTGCCCGTACCAGGAGACCATGTGCCAAAGGACCCAGAGGATTCACCACCGTGAGGAGACAGTGCATAGCATTTCTGCAGGACCGTCTCAGAGACATCTCGCGCCACCTGCGGCGCCACGGAGGGATCTTCCAGCCACCTTCCACCAAGGCCCAGAGACTGATAAGTTAAACTGTTGTTACCTTTATAATAGTACCCCCCTGCTTGACCTACTATTGTTTTACATAAAATACCTGTTAACCCTTGCTCTGCCTCCTGTGTGTCACTGCATCCTATGCACCTGCTAGCATCTTACACTTGGCGTAGTCGGCAGGATGCAGTCCAATGGCACACAGGGGAGCAACACTATGCTGTGGAGCTGGACTGAACGCATTAGAGGCATGATGAGAATGCACTCCATGACCCCTGCGCTGGAGGCTGAGGTGGCTATCATGGCACTGGATGGGAAAGCCAGGGATTCAGCGATGTTGCAGACCTCCTGAGATCGAGATGCCTTCAATAAGGTGTTGCAGATCTTGGAGGAGACTCACGGAGACCCCACAGATGTAGGGGAACTGAGGACACATCTCTTTAGCAGAATGCAGAGGGAGGGAGAGACCGTAACCCAATATATGAATGCTTTGCAGGAATTACACACTGTGATTGCTAGAAAGGATGGTATGGAGTTAGGCCCCACAGACATAATGTTATGAGACCTTTTAGTGACTGGTTTACGAGATGTGCTGACAAAACAAGCCCTGTGAGAGCATGTGCAAGTAAACCCCCCAATGACTTTCCCTAAAGTAGGGAGTGAGGCACACATGCGTGAACAGGAGCAGGGGGTGACAGTCCCGGAGGGGAAGGTCCAGAGCGTGGGGTGTCTGTAAACGCCATTGCTGAACCCCAATAAAACAGCCTGAATGGTGCCCTGTGATAAAGCTGTGGTGGCCAACCAATTGCCCATCCCGGTCGCAGGAGTGGTATGGATGCAAGTATCTATTTGTGGGAAAGACCTGGGACAGAAGGGCATGGTAATGACACAGGGAGAAGTGAGTGATGGACCCACCATCACCTTGGGGATGAATGTGTTGAAGGAGTTCAGAAGCCTTCTCTTCAGGGAGCCCTCTAACGAGACTCTAAAACAGTGGGGTTCGCACCCCCCAAGAAGAATTTTTCAACAACTAGCAAGAGTGGTCCAAGTCCAAGAGTCTAGCTGTGAGGGAGGAGTGTTGGGAAAAGTAATCGTCCCTGCCTCCACCAAACTTGTACTTCCACTAGGACAAACGGTACTGTCTCTGCCCATTCGTGCCCATGTCCCCTTGGAGGGGGTTGAGGTCCAAATTGAACCATCTTCTTCAGAACAACTACCTACAGGACTCCTGGTGGCGCATACGTTAGCCATTGCACAAGAAGGGACTATTCCTGTACTGTATATTAATTTACCGTTGTTCCCAGAAGTGTGGTGGCCCGAGTAATGAATCCACTTGAAGAAATAATACCCCCCAAACAGTTCAACTGGAAATACAACCTGGGGACCCCGGACTGTGTCAGTAAACTCCATTTCAGTGCCAGAGCCTCAGTACATCAGAGGGCCTACCCATACTGGAACAAATGGGGGCTGAGTCGACCGAACTCACGCATACCCAAGTGCAACAGGTAGAATCTCTGTTGGGGAGATATAAAGATGTTTTTGCCCTCCACAAAGATGATTTTGGCTGCACCATGGCCATTGCACATGAAATACCAACTGGGAGCACCGCATCCATAAGAGAATTACAGACAAATTCCCCCACAGTTATACCAGTTATACCAGGAAGTCAAGAGCATGTTGAACCAGATGTTGCAGGCCAGTGTGATTAAGGAAAGCCAGAGTCCGTGGGCTGCCCCAATTGTGTTAGTGCAGAAGAAAGACAGCACCTTGCGTTTTTGTGTGGATTACCGAAAGCTCAACGCCTGTACTGTGAAAGACTCATACCCATTACCCCGGATTGAAGAGTCCCTATCCCCTCTGGGAAAAGCCAGGTTCTTCTCTATATTGGACCTTGCTAGTGGCAAGTACCTATGGCTGAACAAGATCGAGCAAAGACCGCCCTTATTCTTCCCATTGTATGAGTTCAATCGAATGCCGTTCGGCTTAGCCAATGCACCCGGAACTTTTCAATGTCTCATGGAGAGGTGCCTTGGGGATTTGAATTTTGAATCCACGCGCATCTACCTGGAAGACATTATAGTCTATGCGGCTTAATTTGAGGAACACCTGCAACGCTTGGAACAAGTGTTGGCCCACCTTCAGAGACAGGGACTAAAGGTGAAGTCCCAAAAATGCCATTTGTTTCACACACAGATTGAATACTTGGGCCATATCATTTCCGCTGAAGGAGTGGAGCCCTCCAGAGAAAAGGTCGCCGTGATTCAAGACTGGCCCACTCCAGAGAATGTAAAGGGTGTCCTGGCATTCCTGGAACTGACCGGATATTACAGGCGCTTTGTGAAGAACTTCGCTCGATGGGCAAAGCCTTTACTGGAGCTGTTGAAAAAGGTACCTTCAAGAGAGCACTCACAGAAGCTCCTGTCTTGGCTTATGCAGATTTCTCGCAACCATTCATTCTCCACACTGACGGAAGCCTGCTGGGACTTGGGGCTGTGTTGTCACAGATGCAGGACGGAAGAGAGAGGGTGATCGCTTACGTGAGCCGGTCCCTTCACAATTCCAATCGCAATCCAGACAATTACAGTTCTTTCAAGATAGAGCTCCTGGCGTTGGTGTGGGCTATGACGGAGAGGTTTGCGGAATATTTATCTGGCTCTGAAGTGTTGGTGCACACTGATAACAACCCACTGGCGCACCTGGAAAATGAGAGACTGGGGGCTCTGGAGCAGCGATGGGTGGCCAGAATGGCAAATTTTTGCTATAAGATTGCCTATAAAAGGGGGGCAGAAAATACTCATGCCAATGCCCTGTCCAGAAGGAGGAGTGCCAAACCAGAGCGGTACAGGGATGAAGAACTGGAAGATGACGAAATCGCTAAATTCCTGAGACCAACCAGGACAGTGGTGGCAATGCAGAAGAAGATACACACCTCAGCCCAGGAAGGCATACTGGGACGAACCTGGGGTGAGTGGGTTCAGCTTAAATAGGAAGATAGTGAACTAGGTTTGTTGAGATGATGTGTGGCTTCTCAGAGACTCCCCAGCACGACAGAAAGAGGTACTTTTTCTCCAGAGGTGTTACGGATCCTTCAACAGTGGGAACAACTTCGGATGAAGAACGTTTTACTGTATCGGAAAGCACAATTACAGACTGAGCTGAGCGTGACCTGGAAAGCCCTAGTCCTAACGGTGTTGTTATCTGAAATTGCTGTTGCTGCCCACGAGCAAGGGGCCCACTTTGGTCCAGAAAAGACCTTCCAATGGTTACAACGATTCATCTATCACCCCCAGCTGAGGACCAAAGTGGAAGAGGCCTGTAGAACGTGCCGAACATGTGCACTCGCTAAGCCACCAGAGCAAAGAGCTCCTGTCCAGTACATTGTAACCTCCGCCCCTCTGGAACTCTTGATGATAGACTATCTGACCAATAGCCCAGCCCATCAGGGTTATGAGCATTGCCTGGTGATGGTGGACCACTTTACAAAATTTGCCGTTGTGACTCCGACTCGGGATCAGACCACAGAGTCCGCTGCGTACGCAATCTGCAAGAACTTCATTCAACTCTATGAATGTCCGAAGAGGATTCACTCTGATCAGGGTGCCTGTTTTTTGGGGAGAGTAATGGATGATCTACATCGCATGTACCGGATCATCAAGTCCCGCACTACACCATACCACCCTCAAGTTAATGGCGCCTGTGAACGATTTAACCGCACGCTAATTCAAATGCTGAGAACTCTGGAGGAAGATCGGAAGGAAGGCCCGGTGGCCTGAATATGTTTCTGAACTGGTGTGGATATATAATAATCGAGTAAATTGAACTATGGGGTATACGCCTTACTTCCTCCTGTTTGGTCAAGATGGAAAGGGAATCTCTGAGTTGGCATTGGATCCAGAAGAGGACTACACACTTATGATGGTGTCCTCCTGGGTTAAGGAACATCGACCTCACCTGCAAACCTTACATCAGTTGGTCCAGACTAGATTACAGGAGCTAGAACATGCAGAGAAGATCCCATCCGGCGCAACAGAGTTTCAAGTTGGAGACCGTGTCTTAGTGCAGGAGAAGTGTCCTCGGGACAAGCTGGAAAATCATTGAGAGAAAGACCCGCATCGGGTGAAGAGGAGAGTTAGTCCTAAGGGACCTGTGTACGAAGTCCAGCCTGAGGGAAAAGAGGATGCCCCCACTCGAACCCTTCACCGGAATATGCTCCGAACCTGCTTATCTAAAAACCCTGTCCAAGTAGAAGAGGAGTCTGGGACCCAAGAGATGATCCATACACCAGTAAAAGAAGAGGATGAAGAAGGGGGTGAAGAGTTGAGCTTCAGGGGCTCCGAGAGGTTAGAACCAGAGGATACCGGCTCACCCATGGCTCTTCCCTCACAGCCGGATTCTGCCCCACAAGAGAACTCCACTACTTCTTCTAATCAGAGGCACCCAGATCGAACAACGGCTGGCAAGCCCCCCAATCGCTATGATCAAGAACATTTTGTCTGGCAATAAATCACATAGAAGAACAAGAAACAGTCACGTGCTCCTCGAAGAGTCTCGCCCGTGGAATGGCAAGCAAAAAGAGTGAGGGAGTGTAGGGCAGTGGACCAAGCTGATGGTCCCTCCTGCGTGTTTGGTCCGGAATTGTTGGGACTGTCACCATTATTTCAGGGGGAAGAGATTTCTGACCAGAGCAGGCCAGGACACCTGACTGGTGGGGGTGGGTCCGACTTAAATAGCGGTGTGCGTGGGAAGATGGGGCTTTTGGCAGGGAAGGAAGGAGAGTGGCCACACAGGGACGTCTGCATTTGTGTTAAGCTTAGTAACATTTCAAATAACTAAAACTTGTCTAACCACTATTGTGAATTATAAACAATTACAGAAATTGAACTACAAAATTTGGTCCTTTCAGTGAAAACTCATTTTTGCTTGTCTCTTGTACTCATGCATCGGTACAGCTCTTACAATTGTCTAACAGTAATCTGGTGATAATCACACATGTGGAGCATGTGGTTTTGCGGACCCACTGTGCCACAGGGCTGGGCTTGCCTAGAAGGGCATAGCTAATTGGCTACCAGGTATTCACCGGAGCTCCTGATGATGGAGTCAGGCTTGGATGCAGGTAGTCTACAGGTATCACTCCTCGGCAGTCCACGATACTGCAGCTGCTGACCTCAAGGGTCAGGTACACAGACACAGATATAGACTCAATCTCTGTTCATACTATTAGGTTCTGGATCCTCAGGCAGAGTTGTTACTGACATGGAGGAACAGGACTGATTGAGGCACCGCCGGAGCGGCTTCAGGATTCAGGTGCTGCCGATGCGGCTTCAGTGTTTGGAGACTGAGTGTAGCAGTCTGGAGCAATGGAATACACATTCAGGACTGGCTACCCAAGAACCAGGGACTTCAGGTTCAGCACTGGCCGCACTAGGACAGGGTCTTCGACTTCAGGACACTGGACACACCAGGACCAGAGTTTCGGGTTCTGGACACTGGCCACACTAGGACAAGGGACTTCGGGTTCTGGACACTGGCCACACTAGGACAAGGGACTTCAGGTTCAGGAATGTCATTCTAGGACCAGGGACTTTGGGTTCAGGATACTGGTCACACCTGGACCAAGGATAAGGGTTCAGAACACTGGTCACACCAGGACCAGGGATATGTGTTCAGGACACTGACCACACTAGGACCGGGGATTCAGGTTCAGGACTTAGGGGACAGCACAACTTCACTGGTAGAATACCATTCTACCTATTGACTCAATGTGTGGGTGTCTTTTAAACAAGATGCCTCCCAGCTATTGGCTGGGAGCCATCTTGCAGGTGAACACCTACACTAAGTGCCTCCAAGCTAAAGACTGAGGACATTTTACTATATGCGCGCTGCCCCTTTAAGAACTGGGGAGCACACACCCTTGCCTTACCGCAGGGACTAAGAACAGGAAGGAAGCAGGGAGCGCACCGAGGGGACCACGCCACACGACCAAGGCGGTGAGTATGCCGGCATCACTGCATTTAGGGGGAAGGGGAACCATGCAGAGACAATGGCAATAACATTACATCTGCAAGCATTGATGGATTCCATTTTCCTTGATATTTATTCTCGATAGCCGTAATATATTGGTGAAATCTCTCACCATACTTGTTGCTCACAGCTCCACAGTTTGGTAGACAAAAGTCTAGATGCAAATGTAAGAAATTAATCTTTAAGGACATGTTGCATCCAAGATCCTTATATGTTTTGAGATGATTTTCCATCATCTCTTCATAGTTATCTGCTCTTGAGATGCCCCCAAAAATTAGTTGCCACTAATGAGAATGCTACCTATTCAGCCTTTTCCTTGTCATGCAACAAATGGAGAAACTCTTCATCTTGAAGAATCTTATGAATCTGAGGTCCAATAAACACTCCTTCCTTTATCTTTGCTTCACTCAACGTTGGAAATTTAATACTGAAATACTTGAAAGATTTTTGCATTTGTATCCATAGGCTGTACAAAGTTTTTCATAAGACCTACTTGATATGCAATTAACCAGTATTCACTTTTTTTTTTTTTTTACTTGACACAACTTTCTTGTGTGTACACTGGTGTCAATAAAAATTTTGCGGAAGGAAGATACCGAGTGCCTTGGATTCTTGGAGTATGTGTAACCTAGTGGAGGGCCTATACCAAGTCTGCATGGGATACGGACTCATACCTGGGATATACATTGTTTTGATATGCAATTGTGTTAACAAAATCTTATATGGGTCAAAAGTGTTGGATGCTGGACATTTTTACTCTATGTCTGAAGTGAATGTCAGAGAGGCCAGTCTCTTTTATAGTAGTGATATTCTCTTGCTTGATGATCTCACTCACACAGAAATCAGCAGTACTTTGTGTATCCACCCTGAAGACCAAGTAAGAGGACAACCAGTGAGAGGAAAGTGCTTCATGTCACCAAGCGCCATCTTCTTCCTCACTTGATTGGAAATGTTTCTGATGCTTTTGGAATCTGCATTTCTTCTTTATATGGTACTTGGCATATTGCAGATGGAATGTTTGGATACTGTGAAGACCACTTCTTCTTCTTTGAAACTCTTTTCCTAATGGGGGGCACCATGCACAAATAGCAACTGGTAGTGTGATCGGCTGGCTCTCTCCAGATCATTGGAACTGCAAAAGGCATAGTTTGCTTCTTCCTATGCAACCACTGGGTAAGATGTGATGCACATTTATTGCAGCATACAGTATGTGTGGAATCTAACTCTTGTCCGGTTCTCCTATTCAGTAGCCAAAATACAGGTTGTATGTTTTCCTTATCATGGTAGTCAGATTTCGCATTTGTGATGCAAAAGTGACTTCTCCACATATGTAGCACAAAAACTATCCTCTTTATTAATGCAAAAACAAGGCATATCTGAAACTAAGTTAAGAAATCAGTAAAACAAAAAAACAAAGTTATTGATTATAATCAATAACTTTTTTTGTTTTACTGAACTGATGTCGAAATAAAAGAACAGAACTGCTTTTAAAATACAAAAATAATTACAGACCACTTGAATTGTAATGTCTGTGTTTTATTTCTCATCAGAATTCATTAGTGTGTAACATCAATAATTTAGCCCCTCATTTGCTAGCACTGACTTGGCTGAGTAGTTCAATCATATAACCCTGTAAACTCACTTTCCATTAAAATGAATGTTGCTGACAAAGGACAATGAAAGAGATACTTCATTTATTAACTAAACAGAGACTTCATTTATCAATGTTTTAAATTTGGAGCTCTATGCAACAGAAGTTTGCATTAGGTCCAAGTGTTGGTCTTTGAACCAAAAGAGCATGTAACCTTTTGTGATATGACCACATCTTTTACATGATTTCATTGAATTTCAAAGAAATTTAAATATTAAGGAACTTCCATGAAGCGCGTTAGGACTGACTATGAAGTAAGAAGCTGTATTGGAGGCAAAGTTGGATTATTATGTTATAGAGCCTATTGGTAGATGTTTTCATCATTGGCAATTTCAGGCAAAGTAATTGACTATTTTTTAACCACTGCTGGTTAATTGAGTTTAAAATAATTATCAATGTGTAAAGAATCATAAGTGTATTTGTTTAATTGTCATTCCTGTGCCATTTTGGATTATTAGTTTTACAAAAAATAGTTTTAATATGACATCAGTACCTTTTATTAAAGTTATGTCAGGTCAAGAATATAATGTATACCACCATTGAAGGGATCTGACTGTAGAGGCATATGTTGTCCGTGAAGTTTATATTCTTTTACCTCAGTGTTAAATAGCATTGTCTACTTATTCTGCCACCGATGTACATGGGAGAGATGTGTCTGAAGGATGTGAACACGGTTCTCTGTATAAGCAATAGCAGATAGCGTTAACTCGCTAACTTATGCCTCTAATCCTCATGAGCTGCACGTCATTAGTCCGGAAGGATGATGCAGTGATGAATTCAACAGGTTTTATTCACAGTACCTTGATGAGATGAGGTGAGACATTAAGAAAGATGAAGGCATGAAGATGAGGTAGAAGTTAGAGCTGATATTAGAAGCACGAAGTTAGAGGTAACAAGATAATCTTTTCTCAAGTCCTGAAGCATGTGTTATCCAAGACAGCACTGACCAAGAAGAAGGAAGTGAGATAAAGATAGGAGGAGTTGCAGAAGGAAAGGTATTATGGGTAAAGCACAGTAATATTACATGAACAACATAATACAACAACGGCCAGTAGATGGCAGCAAAGTACAGCAAATAATAGATGGAATTAAACCATATACATTACATAATCTATCTAATATATAATTGCCTAGAATACTACTTCCTGCAATTTGTGCCAACTTCCGTGGCTTTGTCCGGAGCTAATGTCCGGAGATAATGTCCGGAGCTAATGTCCGGAGCTAATGTCCGGAGCTAATGTCCGGAGCTAATGTCCGGAGATAAGTGACGTCACCAGTGTCCTACACCCAGGCAGAGCACAGGGGCCCCAGGCAGCATATGGGGCCCCAGACAGAGCACAGTGGCCCCAGGCAGAGCACAGCGGCCCCAGGCAGCATATGGGGCCCCAGGCAGAGCACAGTGGTCCCAGGCAGAGCACAGGGGCCCCAGGCAGCCTATGGGGCCCCAGGCAGAGCACAGTGGCCCCAGGCAGAGCACAGGGGCCCCAGGCAGCATATGGGGCCCCAGGCAGAGCACAGGGGCCCCAGGCAGCATATGGGGCCCCAGGCAGAGCACAGTGGCCCCAGGCAGAGCACAGGGGCCCCAGGCAGAACATGGGGCCCCAGGCAGAGCACAGGGGCCCCAGGCAGAGCACAGGGGCCCCAGGCAGCATATGGGGCCCCAGGCAGAGCACAGGGGCCCCAGGCAGAGCACAGGGGCCCCAGGCAGCATATGGGCCCCAGGCAGAGCACAGGGGCCCCAGGCAGCATATGGGGCCCCAGGCAGAGCACAGTGGCCCCAGGCAGAGCACAGGGGCCCCAGGCAGAACATGGGCCCCAGGCAGAGCACAGTGGTCCCAGGCAGAGCACAGGGGCCCCAGGCAGCCTATGGGGCCCCAGGCAGAGCACAGTGGCCCCAGGCAGAACATGGGGCCCCAGGCAGAGCACAGGGGCCCCAGGCAGAGCACAGGGGCCCCAGGCAGCATATGGGGCCCCAGGCAGAGCACAGTGGTCCCAGGTAGAGCACAGGGGCCCCAGGCAGCCTATGGGGCCCCAGGCAGAGCACAGGGGCCCCAGGCAGCATATGGGGCCCCAGGCAGAGCACAGGGGCCCCAGGCAGCATATGGGGCCCCAGGCAGAGCACAGGGGCCCCAGGCAGAACACAGGGGCCCCAGGCAGCATATGGGGCCCCAGGCAGAGCACAGGGGCCCCAGGCAGAGCACAGGGGCCCCAGGCAGCATATGGGGCCCCAGGCAGAGCACAGGGGCCCTAGGCAGCATATGGGGCCCCAGGCAGAGCACAGCGATATTTTGGACCACTGCGGTGTTTCAGACCCCCTGTGTGATGTCTGGGGCCCTGTTCTTAAGTATATTAAAGATTAAAGTAACGTATATTAAAGTATATTATAGATCAAATTTGACACGTTTATGAGCACCATTGAGTGATATACTCAAGAATGACATAATTTTTCAACATTTTATGGTTTCAAACTGTAAACACTCAGAGTTTTTTTTACTTCAACCAGAAAACCTTAACGGTTCATAAAAAACTTGACTGTTCAGGATATGATAAAAGTCATAGTATTCTGAATCTTTAACTTATAAAGATACCTTTACATGGGGTGATTATTGGTTCCAGAGAGGCTTTCGGCCTATAATCGTACACATGGCTGGTGACAGGACAATACAATATAAACGTTCAAAGGTAAACACTGATAACATTAAAATCTAATATATAATTGCCTAGAATACTACTTCCGGCAATTTGTGCCAACTTCCGTGGCTTTGTCTGGAGATAATGTCCGGAGATAAGTGACGTCACCAGCGTCCTACACCCGCTCAGGGTGGACAAAGATATATGCCTTCGTGGTGCGCGGCACTTTTCTGATTGGTTGCCGCCTGCCGCGAGCGACCAATCAGAAATGTGCCGTACTGTCAAGAATTGTCAAGAGCTGGTGAGTGCAGCCATTTTTTGTTCTTTCTTACTATTATTTATTAATTGTATTATTCTTACATTTGAATAAATAAAGTATATATGGATTCTAGACTCCCGATTCTTTAGAATCGGGCTGCCATCTAGTATATATATAATCGTCTAAGGTCCATTTCCATCTGTTTGTCTGTAACGGAAATCCTGCATCGCTGATTGGTCGCGCCCGGCCGGCCTTGACCAATCAGCGATATTGGGGTGAGATTTAAACACCGCTTCACTTTTTACTATTGATGCTGCCTATGCAGCATCAATAGTAAAAAGATATAATGTTAAAAATAATAATAAAAAGAAAAATCTGATATTCTCACCTTCTGGCATCCCCGGCAGCTTTTCCCGCTCCTAGCGATGCTCCGGTCCCAATAATGCTTTGTGGTAATGACCCCAGATGACATAGCGGTCTCGCAAGACCGCTAAATCATCACGGGTTATTGCCGCAAAGCATCACTGGGAACGGACCTGGCGGGAGCATCGTTAAAGGGCTGGGCTGGATCCGGGGGCTGCCGGAAGGTGAGTATATAACTATTTTTTATTTTAATTATTTTTTTTAACAGGGATATGGTGCCCACATGACTATATACTACGTGGCTGTGTTATATACTGTGTGGGCTGTGCTACATACTGCGTGGGCTGTGTTATTTACTATGTGGGCTGTGTTATATACTACGTGGGCTGTGTAATATACTACATGGGCTGTGTTAAATACAGGTGCAGGTGCAGGTGCAGTCCTGCCGCGAATTGGCCCGGGATTTGAACCACGCTTCGGCTGGCCGAATCCTGTGTATTCATTGCATTATTCTTAAATCTTCATAAATAAACTACATACATATTCTAGAATACCCGATGCGTTAGAATCAGGCCACCATCTAGTGTCCTATAATGACTCAAAGTCTTTGCAAAAGATTTAGTGAACAGCACACTACTACACTATTCCTTAGGCCATAGTCACACTACCGTATAACACGGCCGAGTGCTATGCGATAAAACATGGGGCAGCTCAGATCTGTGATTATTTTCTCATGCCGCTTCGGCATGAGAGAACAATAACAGCATGCTGCGATTGGCAGCGAAACTCGGCTCACTCACACCCATATAAGTCTATGGGTGCGAGTGAAACATCAGACTGCACTCGAAAATCACCCCAAGTCCAGTGCGATGTACGCCGGCAGCATATGAGATGGAGAAAGTAATTTCTCCGCCTCCTCCGCAGCTGTGCTCCAGTCCTGTCATGTAAGAGGATCGGAGCACAGTAGCACGACACTTGGCTTCCGCTTGCAGCAGAGCAGGAACATAGGGTCATCAGCATATCGCATTCAATGCTCTCACATCAGATGCTATAAGTTGTTGTGGCTCCAGCCTTAGGTAGATGCTGACATACAGTATATCTCTGTGGTAAACCAAAGGGACGCTCTAATAGCATATATTTGTGCAATGGGGCATTATTAATAAATTCAGTATAATTGTCAGGAGCTTTTTCAGAAGATAAAACAAGCATATAGTTCAAAAGTCATGTGAATATAGCCTTAGCTCCAAAATCCAAAAATAACTTTAAAACCTTGAATCGACCCTAAAATTAGTGTTGTTTTTGATCATGTAGTTGGCATTTTGGACTTTCCAACATTTTGTTCACTACAACTTTAATTAGATAAAGAAAAAAGCATAACATCCATCACATTAAGCAGACCTAATTGGATGCAGAAGGTGCCTGTTGTGAGGTCCCCGATTGGTGGCTGTCATAAGCAGATTTCTTTTGGGATTTTCTCCATTAAACAGCATTATGGTGCTTTTTTTCTGGAAAAATATACCCATTTTTTCAGAAAATATCAATAATGAGTTATTGCTCTATGATCTATAGAAACTGCAATACATTTTTACACTTGACACTTTTTTAATTGGAAATATTCATGATATTGGCAACCAGAACTATTAATGGATTATTGTATTACCCATGATAATTATACTCTGAAGACTGTGTGCCCACATAAAATATGCACTTAATCGGGGTGGGGAATCTTTATCCTGTGAAGGGCCAATTGGATATTTATACCATCCTTCGGGGGCCGTACAGATTGCACTCTAACTCCACCCATAACATATGTCTTGATGCTGGCACTGGTTTCAGGATGTAACCTTTCATTGCCCTTCAATGTTCAGTAGTATACATTGCATGTGTGCTCACAGAACAAGAAGAAAGTATGGGCCCCTGGCTGTCAAAATCCAGCAGCCAGCTCAATCTCTGTGGTTCCCAGGAATCTGCCCGGAAGCCGGATTAAAGGTCATCAATGGCCATAATTCGCCCACTTTCCTGGTGTCCCCACCCCTGTATCTAAAGAAGCACTCCCATCACTCCTACCCTAGTAATATATTGAGGTTAGCATATAATATAGCACTGTGTACTTAAAATTGCTCATTTTGCCTTCCTACCCAATTAATTCTTCTCTTTTCCATTAGGTCTATGACATCATAGGATTAAAAACTGACTAGCTGAATTCTTCTAAGCTCTGTGTAGAGACAGGAAGTCTATTTTCCCTACATTAGTCATCCCTCTCTTCAACTCCTGACCCAACTGCTTCGTTCTTCTCACCTGCCAGGGACTTTGCAGTGATGTAGGATTGTAGTTCTAATGATGTCTCATGCAGGGAAAAGAGACTTCCTGTTTCTACACAGAGCTTAGAAGTCTTCAGGTAGTCTGTTTTTAATCACGTGATGTCATAGACCCAATGGAAAATCGAGTAGAAAGACAAAATGAGCAATTGTAAGTACACAGTGCCATATAATATTATGGCTTCAATATATTAAGAGGATAAAAACTTTGATGGAAGTGCTTCTTTAGCTCTAAATATACTACACAGTGACATTGCTTCCTTGTTATCCCACTGCAATTAAAGAAAAAAACTATCTTCTTTTGAAAATACCTTATTTAATCCTGTATTAGCAATTGTTCATTTGATAGAATGGACGCCAAATACCTGGTGATCAAATACCTGCTGAGAGATTAACCCACAGATTACATTTTATTGTTGGGGATTCCACCTAACAAAAGACGTCTCAAAAAGTGGAAACCCCTTTACCTGTTTGACAGAATATTTGCATTCTTGCTTAATTGAACTGATGGGTAAATATTTAGAGGGGAAATTTAGACCGTTTTTTATAGACTAAACTTAATCAAAGCCCTCTGAAATGAAATGCAGGAAATTTTTTAAAGGAAACCAGTCACTGAATTCATAGTGCATTGAAAGAGTGTAAGAACCAATCAGATGAATTATATCGACTCTATCATCAGTTTTTAAACAAAATCTTTTCTTTCTTTGTGTCATAAGCCAAATAAAATGTTGTTGAGGCCATATTTCTACGTTATATATTATTTATAACTATAATAGGACACCTACAGGATTGTTTCAATCCCTATGGTACTTCCATATTCCTTTATTGCAAGAGGCCTTAGGCCCAGAGGGTGTAGGTATAGGAGGTGCAAATAAAGCTGTCACACCTGCGCTCTGATGCTGGAGTAGGCCCTAATCCAATGCTGCCACAAAAGAGGGCAATATTAACTGCATTACAACCTATGACGTATAGGTCGCCACCCATTGTTTGATGTGGGCTCCGGGGCTGAGACCACGACTTTTCTGGCACATGTCAACTGATTTCGTTAGCTGACATGTGCCCCTAACAGCCTCGGTTGAAATCGCGATCCACTGCAACTGTTGACATGTAAAATTCTGCTTTCAATCTCTAACAGCAGCATTTAACATGATCGTGCCGGAGGCTCCTCATTAGCTTTACCCATAAGCGGCCGTGTCACATGACCACGGGTCGCCAATGGGTTGGAATGACAACCTTTGATCTGCAGGAGAACCTTTTGGTTGTCATAGCAAGTGACCATGTCTGTTACACAGAGCAGGACTGAAGCTCCCTGTGGCCGGTGCTCATAGCGGTCAAATCACCCCCTTTTGCCATATTCAAAATAAAACAATTAAAAAAAAATAAAAAGTACACATGTTTGGTATTGCCACGTTCATAATTGCCCGATCTATCAATATATAAAAAGAATTAATCCGATCGTTAAAAGGCGTAACAAGGAAAAAAATCTAAACACCAGAATTAAGTTTTTTGCTCTCCTAAGTATGGCAATAAATGCAGTAACAGGCAATCAAAATATTGTATCTAACCCAAAATGGGTTAAAAAAATGCAAAAAATAAGCCCTCATCCAGTCCCAGATCACGAAAAATGGAGATGCTATGGGTCTCGGAAAATGGCACCAGTATTTATTTCTTTTTTTTACAAACTTTGGATTTTTTTCACCACTTGAATAAAAAATGATCTATGCATGTTTGGTATCTTTTAACTCATAATGACCTGGAGAATTATAATGGCAGTTCAGTTTTAGTATATAGTGAACATGGTAAAAAAATCAAAAAACAATTGTGTAATTACACATTTTTTGCAATTTCACTGCATTTTGATTTTTTTTCCCCTCTTCTATTACACTATATGGTAAAACCAATGGTGTTGTTCAAAAGTACAATTCAACTGCAAAAGACAAGCCCTCACATGGCCATATTGAGGGAAAAATAAAAAAGTTATGGCTCTGGGAATAAAGAGGGCGAAAAACGAAAATGGACAAAAGGAAAAACCCAAGGAGGTAAACAAGATAAAACTGCAACGTAGTAGGTGGTGGGCACTTATTAAAGATTTTGCATTGGTCCAAGAAGCTTCAAGTTAAAGTAAGCCCCTACTTAACCAGTCCAAGACCGTTTTGTTTTTGTTTTTTTTGCTTATTCAAATAATTTTTTTTCTTTTTTTTCTTATTTTATTGGACTTAATTTTCATATAATTTTATTATTCTTTTTTTCCATTTCTGACAATATCAGTTGAAAATATAAGAAAGGACTTTTTTTTAGTTTTTTTATACACACTCCTCAAAATTTAAATTGTAACACCAAGAAGGAAAAGTTGTGGAAATCACAGGATGGATAAAAATGCTACTGATAAGCAAATGATAAAAAATGGACACAAAATATTCAAAACATCTTTCTATTCAGTATCGAGAATCAACATCATGCACAGAATTGCCCGTACTTAAACACCTTGGCTGCTATCACTGAGCACTTGGGCAATTCATCAAGATCCGCTGCTGGCAACTGCCCTGCAAATTCCGAACAATGACAACCTCAGAGACGCTGCAGGCCCTGGTCGCACATTTAGGCACGAGCAAGTTGTGGCCTGTCATTGGGTTGAAAAGCAGCTCCTGGGACACTTTAGAGAAATTGGCGTACTACTGGTAAATAAAAAAGAGACCTTGAAGATGTCTATATCTGTTAAGCTAATTAAAAGGCCTGGAAAGTATTTTGTCGTCAGCAAACATTGTACTCAGCTGGAAGTAGCAGTTTTAATTGGCATGAGCAGACAAAAAGGCAGATATTTTCTACTTACTAGTCTGCTAACATCGAAGATTTTATTAGTTTGCTATTTGCAACTGGTTTTGGGAAACACAAATAAATCTAACAAAATAATGTACACATTTTTTGCTACTGCTTTTCATATTTTGTGTAGCATTTTTAAACACAATCAAGCGATATTTTAGATTTTCTTTTGCAATATACTTATGGTAAGCTTATGCAGCATGCAACATAAATATTATTTCTAGAGATGAGCGGATCGATACGCAGAGGATCGAGTTCGATTTGAACATTTTGATATTTGATTTGCGGTTTGCATGAAAAAAACCCTTACCTGGCATCATTTCCCACACTGCTGAAACATTAGACAGTGGGCTAACGTATTTTTGTATGGCTACTTGGGCCTCCTCATAATACCCTGCAGCTATGACATCTAGTGGATTATTATTCATTGTATAGTGATGATCAGTACCTGGGCCATCGCAGAACAATGGTTAGCAGTGTAGCACAATTTGTACGGCAGTCGCTTTTCAGCTCCAAAGTCACTGGAGAAGTGTCTCTCTCCTGTAGAGTATAAGTTCTAATGATCAGAGGGGTAAACTCTGTCTCACCAGTAGAGTTTAAGCTTTTATGATCTGTGGGATCCTCTGTCTCTCTCTCCTGTAAAGTGTAAGCTTTTAGGCCATGTTCACACTTTGCGGGTTTTACCGCAGACCCGCAGCGTTTCTGCAGCTGCGGGTCCGCTGCAGTTTCCATTGCGTTTACATTTACATGTAAACCCTATGGAAACCGCAATCCGCTGTGCACATGCTGCGGGAAAAACCGCGCAGAAACGCAGCAGTTTACAACCCGCAGCATGTCACTTCTTTGTGCAGAATCGCAGCGATTCTGCACACATAGGAATGCATAGATCCGCTTACTTCCCGCATGTGGCTGTGCCCACGATGTGGGAAGTAAGCGGATAATGTGCGGTTGCTACCCGGGGTGGAGGAGAGGAGACCATATTTGTGGTAAAAAAAAAGAAATAAAATAAAAAATAATGCTATACTCACCTCTCAGCACTGCACGCGGCCGTCCGGTCTCAGTTGCTGTGCGAGCAGGACCTGCGGTGATGTTGCGGTCACATGACCGTGACGTCGCAGTCACATGACCGTGACGTCACAAAGGTCCTTCTCGCACAGCATCTTTGGAACCGGACCGCCACGTGCAGCGCCGAGGAGATCGGGACATCAGAGGGTGAGTATATAACCATGTTTTATTATTTTTAACATTACTATTGATGCTGCATATTGCTGCATATGCAGCATCAATAGTATAGGAGTAAACCCGCAGCGGAAACCGCAAGACAAAACGTGATAAATCTGCAGGGATAACCGCAGCGGTTTTGCCCTGCAGATTTATCAAATCTGCTGTGGGAGAACCCGCAGGGACCCGAACCTACGTGTGCACATGGCCTTATGCAGCGCCCCAGAGTCCTGGTCGTTGCAGTACTGTGGCTCCGCCACTATGGGGAGCTATGGTGCGTCTGATGGCACTGAAGGAGTTCATCTGACCAGGTATCACAGACACCAATACATTTCACAGCCGGGCCTCCGGGGGGAGCTAAGGGTTCTATTCACTAGGCCACTCTCCACCATAGTGGGTAAACTGGGGGTCAGGCAGGAAGTTAGATCAGAAAGCTGACTGGGTTGGAACCAGGCAACACCTTGTGGCAGAGGGTGTTGTGGGGGAAGATACAGTAGGGTCTCTGTCAGGGGTGGGATCCTGACAGAGGCTTGGCAACTTGAGCGAACGTAACGGGACCGTGCCTGCTCAGGATAGCGGCGGTGCCCAAGGAAGGACGAGAAGCGAGATAGATTGTGCTGAGTGAGAAACGAGATCAAGCAATAGGAGAATACCAGTAGGGGTCGTGCTGTAAGACCGAAGCAACACCCTACTGAGGTGCACTACCGGTGGCCGGAACGCTGAGGGAGTATTACAACATCCAGCTTCAAGTGATACTCTAAACAGCGGCAGGACAGTCAGTCTAAGGCGGGCTGTCTAACTTAAATCACCTATGTAGTCTTGGGGGGCAACTTGTGGAGAGGGGCGACTCTAGGGTCCCGGAAGAGCTCCGAGCCTACCCGTCAAACGGGTGCCGTCCCAACCAGAACATCAGGGAGGGACGGAGGATTAGCAGAACATCATCTAATCGAGTTGTGAGGGAACTTAAGAAACAGACACAACAGTTGTGGGGACTTTCCGTAAGCACAGCAGGGAAGGACCGCAACACATAGCGCTAGAAGGAAGGCACAGATTTCCACCTGCTAAGAGAACTCTGGAGGTGTCATTGGACCGGCCGGACTTGCGCAGCCTGGTTATCTGTTGTGAATTTGGATTCTGGGCTCCCCCGGTGGCCGCTTGTGGAATTGGACTTGTCATCCTCTTTCCTGTTTCACCTGGTTCCATCAGTAGTGGGTGTCGCTATTTAAGCTCATTTCTCTGGTGGTTTCTTGCCGGTCAACAATGTTATCTGATGCCTCTCAGTGCTTGTTCCTGCTTCTAGACAACTACTAGATAAGTTGGACTTTTGTCCATGTTTTGTTTTGCCTATTTGTTCCAGTTCACAGCTGAAGTTTTGTTACTGTGTCTGGAAAGCTCTCGTTGATCAGGGATTGCTACTCTGGCGTTATGAGTTAATGCCAGAGTTTAAGGTAATCTCTGGATGGTGTTTTGTTAGTGTTTTTCTGCTGACCATGAAAGTATACTATCTGTCTTCTGCTATCTAGTAAGTGGACCTCAAATTTGCTAAGACTATTTTCCTGCTGCGTTTGTTGTTTCATCTGAACTCACCGTCATTATATGTGGGGGGCTACTGTCTTCTTTGGAATATTTCTCTAGAGGTGAGCCAGGTCTTATATTTCCCTCTGCTAGCTATTTAGGTCTTAGGCCAGAGCTGGGCATCTAGCGATAAATAGGAAATGCTACCTGGCTATTTCTAGTTGCGCGGCAGGCTTAGTTCATGGTCAGTATAGTTCCATCTTCCGAGAGCTTGTCCCTCTATAGGCTTGCTATGATCTCTGCCTGCAGAGATCATGACAGTTTGACCGGCCCATAAAGTGTTAAAGACCCAGGTTGAGAAAGGAGAGTTATAAGAAGTCTGCTGGAATTTTTTTTTTTTTTTTTTTTTTTTTTTTTCCTCCTCCAGTCTGCCTTGCTGCAGTCTTTTTTCTCTCTCTCCTCCTAATCTCTGTGTGCACCTGACAATAATGGATCTCCAGAGTGTAACTGCGGGTTTGAATAATCTCATCACGAAAGTACAAAATTTACAAGATTTTGTGGTACATGCTCCGGTATCTGAGCCGAGAATTCCTTTGCCGGAGTTCTTCACAGGGAATAGAGCTAGCTTCCAGAATTTCAGAAATAATTGTAAGCTTTATTTGTCCCTGAAGTCTCGTTCAGCTGGAGACCCTGCTCAGCAGGTTAGGATTGTTATTTCCTTGCTCAGGGGTGACCCTCAAGATTGGGCCTTCTCATTGCCAGCAGGGGATCCTGCGTTACGCGATGTGGATGCGTTTTTTCTGGCCTTGGGCTTGCTTTATGAGGAACCTCATTTGGAACTTCAGGCAGAAAAAACTTTGATGGCACTATCTCAGGGGCAAGACGAAGCTGAAGTTTTCTGCCAAAAATTCCGTAAATGGTCTGTGCTTACTCAGTGGAATGAGTGCGCCTTGGCGGCAACTTTCAGAGAAGGTCTCTCTGATGCCATTAAGGATGTTATGGTGGGGTTCCCTTTGCCTGCAGGTCTGAATGAGTCCATGACAATGGCTATACAGATTGATAGGCGTCTGCGGGAGCGCAAACCGGTGCACCATCTGGCGGTGTCTATGGAAAAGACGCCAGAAAGTATGCAGTGTGATAGAATTCTGTCCAGGAGCGAGCGACAGAATTTTAGACGGAAGAATGGATTGTGTTTCTATTGTGGGGATTCTACTCATGTTATATCAGCATGCTCTAGGCGTACAAAGAAGCTTGATAAGTCTGTTTCCATTGGCACCATTCAGTCTAAGTTTATTTTGTCTGTAACCCTGATTTGTTCTTTGTCATCCATTGCCACGGACGCCTATGTTGACTCTGGCGCCGCTCTGAGTCTTATGGATTGGTCCTTTGCCAATCGTTGTGGTTTTGATTTAGAGCCTTTGGAGACTCTTATTCCTCTGAAGGGGATTGACTCCACCCCATTGGCTAATAATAAACCACAATACTGGACACAAGTAACCATGCGTATCAATCCGGATCACCAGGAGATTATTCGTTTCCTGGTGCTGTATAATTTACATGACGATTTGGTACTGGGATTGCCATGGTTGCAGTCTCACAACCCAGTCTTGGACTGGAGAGCAATGTCTGTGTTGAGCTGGGGATGTAAGGGTATTCATGGGGACGTACCTTTGGTTTCTATTTCGTCGTCCTTTCCCTCTGAAGTCCCTGAGTTCCTCTCTGATTATCAAGACGTCTTTGACGAACCCAAGCTTGGGTCGTTACCTCCGCACCGTGAGTGCGATTGTGCCATAGATTTGATACCGGGTTGTAAATATCCAAAGGGTCGTTTGTTTAATTTGTCTGTGCCGGAACATGCTGCTATGCGGGAATATATAAAGGAGTCTTTGGAAAAGGGACATATTCGTCCATCTTCTTCTCCCTTGGGAGCTGGGTTTTTCTTTGTCTCAAAAAAAGACGGCTCTTTGAGACCATGTATTGATTATCGGCTTCTGAATAAGATCACTGTTAAGTATCAATACCCATTGCCATTGCTTACTGATTTGTTTGCTCGTATAGAGGGTGCTAAGTGGTTCTCTAAAATTGATCTTCGTGGGGCGTATAATTTGGTGCGGATCAGGCAGGGGGATGAGTGGAAGACCGCATTTAATACGCCCGAGGGCCACTTTGAGTATTTGGTCATGCCTTTTGGTCTTTCTAATGCCCCTTCAGTTTTCCAGTCTTTTATGCATGATATTTTCCGCGATTTTCTGGATAAATTTATGATAATATATCTGGATGATATTCTGATTTTTTCTGATGACTGGGACTCTCATGTCCAGCAGGTCAGGAGAGTTTTTCAGGTTCTGCGGTCTAATTCTTTATGTGTGAAGGGGTCTAAGTGCGTTTTTGGGGTCCAGAAAATTTCCTTTTTGGGGTATATTTTTTCTCCCTCTTCCATTGAGATGGATCCCGTCAAGGTGCAAGCTATTTGTGACTGGACTCAGCCCTCCTCTCTTAAGGGTCTTCAGAGATTTTTGGGCTTTGCCAACTTTTACCGCCGATTTATTGCTGGTTTTTCGGATGTCGTTAAACCACTGACTGATTTGACCAGACAAGGCGCTGATGTTGCTGATTGGTCCCCTCATGCTGTAGAGGCCTTTCAGGAGCTTAAGCGCCGTTTTGCCTCTGCCCCTGTGTTGCGTCAGCCTGATGTGAATCTGCCTTTTCAGGTTGAGGTTGACGCTTCGGAGATCGGAGCTGGGGCAGTGTTGTCGCAGAAAGGTTCCGACTGCTCCGTCATTAGGCCTTGTGCCTTCTTTTCTCGCAAATTTTCGCCCACAGAGCGGAATTATGATGTTGGGAATCGGGAGCTTTTGGCCATGAAGTGGGCGTTTGAGGAGTGGCGCCATTGGCTCGAGGGGGCTAGGCATCAGGTGGTGGTATTGACTGACCACAAAAATTTGATTTATCTTGAGACTGCCAGACGCCTGAATCCTAGACAGGCGCGCTGGTCTTTATTTTTTTCTCGCTTTAATTTTGTGGTGTCATACCTACCGGGTTCTAAGAATGTTAAGGCAGATGCCCTTTCTAGGAGTTTTGACCCGGACTCTCCTGGTAATTCTGAACCCACAGGTATCCTTAGGGAGGGAGTAATTTTGTCGGCCGTTTCTCCTGATCTGCGGCGGTCCTTGCAAGAGTTTCAGGCGGATAGACCGGATCGTTGTCCGCCTGATAGACTGTTTGTTCCGGATGATTGGACCAGCAGAGTCATCTCTGAGGTACATTCTTCTGCATTGGCAGGTCATCCCGGAATTTTTGGTACCAGGGATTTGGTGGCAAGATCCTTCTGGTGGCCTTCCCTGTCACGAGATGTGCGAGTCTTTGTGCAGTCATGTGACGTTTGTGCTCGGGCCAAGTCTTGTAGTTCTCGGGCTAGCGGACTGCTGTTGCCCTTGCCTATTCCTAAGAGGCCTTGGACACACATCTCGATGGATTTTATTTCAGATCTGCCTGTTTCCCAGAAGATGTCTGTCATCTGGGTGGTCTGTGACCGTTTCTCTAAAATGGTCCATTTGGTTCCTCTGCCCAAGTTGCCTTCTTCTTCTGAGTTGGTTCCTCTGTTTTTTCAGAATGTTGTCCGATTGCACGGTATTCCTGAGAATATTGTTTCTGACAGAGGTACCCAATTTGTGTCTAGATTTTGGCGGGCATTCTGTGCTAGGATGGGCATAGATTTGTCTTTTTCATCTGCTTTTCACCCTCAGACTAATGGCCAGACCGAGCGGACTAATCAGACCCTTGAGACATATCTGAGGTGTTTTGTCTCTGCTGACCAGGATGATTGGGTTGCTTTTTTGCCATTGGCAGAGTTCGCCCTCAATAATCGGGCCAGTTCTTCCACCTTGGTGTCCCCGTTTTTCTGTAATTCGGGGTTTCACCCTCGATTTTCCTCCGGTCAGGTGGAATCCTCGGATTGTCCTGGAGTGGATGCGGTGGTGGAGAGATTGCATCACATCTGGGGGCAGGTTATGGACAATTTGAAGTTGTCCCAGGAGAAGACCCAGCGTTTTGCCAACCGTCATCGTCGTGTTGGTTCTCGGCTTTGTGTTGGAGATTTAGTGTGGTTGTCTTCTCGTTTTGTCCCTATGAGGGTCTCTTCTCCTAAGTTTAAACCTCGGTTCATCGGCCCTTATAGAATATTGGAGATTCTTAATCCTGTTTCTTTCCGTTTGGACCTCCCTGCGTCCTTTTCCATTCATAACGTTTTTCATCGGTCGTTATTGCGCAGGTATGAGGTACCTGTTGTACCTTCAGTTGAGCCTCCTGCTCCGGTGTTGGTTGAGGGTGAGTTGGAGTACGTTGTGGAGAAAATTTTGGACTCTCGTGTTTCCAGACGGAAACTCCAGTATCTGGTCAACTGGAAGGGTTACGGCCAGGAGGATAATTCTTGGGTCAATGCATCTGATGTTCATGCTTCTGATCTTGTTCGTGCCTTCCATAGGGCTCATCCTGGTCGCCCTGGTGGATCTGGTGAGGGTTCGGTGCCCCCTCCTTGAGGGGGGGGTACTGTTGTGAATTTGGATTCTGGGCTCCCCCGGTGGCCGCTTGTGGAATTGGACTTGTCATCCTCTTTCCTGTTTCACCTGGTTCCATCAGTAGTGGGTGTCGCTATTTAAGCTCATTTCTCTGGTGGTTTCTTGCCGGTCAACAATGTTATCTGATGCCTCTCAGTGCTTGTTCCTGCTTCTAGACAACTACTAGATAAGTTGGACTTTTGTCCATGTTTTGTTTTGCCTATTTGTTCCAGTTCACAGCTGAAGTTTTGTTACTGTGTCTGGAAAGCTCTCGTTGATCAGGGATTGCTACTCTGGCGTTATGAGTTAATGCCAGAGTTTAAGGTAATCTCTGGATGGTGTTTTGTTAGTGTTTTTCTGCTGACCATGAAAGTATACTATCTGTCTTCTGCTATCTAGTAAGTGGACCTCAAATTTGCTAAGACTATTTTCCTGCTGCGTTTGTTGTTTCATCTGAACTCACCGTCATTATATGTGGGGGGCTACTGTCTTCTTTGGAATATTTCTCTAGAGGTGAGCCAGGTCTTATATTTCCCTCTGCTAGCTATTTAGGTCTTAGGCCAGAGCTGGGCATCTAGCGATAAATAGGAAATGCTACCTGGCTATTTCTAGTTGCGCGGCAGGCTTAGTTCATGGTCAGTATAGTTCCATCTTCCGAGAGCTTGTCCCTCTATAGGCTTGCTATGATCTCTGCCTGCAGAGATCATGACAGTTATCCAGATTCTGGACTGAGGACCCAGAGATCTTCAGTAAAGAGGTAAAGAGACTGCAACCTGGTGTCCTCGTTATTTACTGCACCGCACCACTACCGCTTCACCACCATCATCCGTCATACTTATCTATCCACATCTATCACCGTTCGCCCCTCGGCAGGGTCACGGACCGGGCCTAGCCACCGTGACAACCCCAGAGCAGAGACTCGGAGGCCCGGTACCGGGTACCCCTCGGCCCTGCGGCAGTGGGGGCGCTCCACTTATAGTCAGCAGGGCCCTCTCTCTGTCTTGCCAGTGGGGTCCTCTCTCTCTCCAGTAGAATGTAAGCTTTTGTGGTCAGCTGTGTCCTCTTGTTGTCTCACCAGTAAAGTGTAAGCTCTTATGATCAAAGGGGTCCTTTGTCTCTCTCTCCTGTAAAGTGTAAGCTTTTATGGTCAGTGCGGTCCTCCCTGTCTCACCAGTAGAGTGTAAGTTCCTATGTCCAGTGAGGTCCTCTCACTCATTTCTGTAGAATGTCAGCTTTTATGGTCAGCAGGGTCCTCTCTCTGTCTCACCAGTAGTGTGTAAGCTCTTATGGTTAGTGATGTCCTCTCTCTATCCTGTAGAGCAGGGGTCCCCAACCTTTCTTACCTTGAGAGCCACATTCCGCTATGAAAGTTGGTCGAGAGCTACAATGCAGATAGTCATAGAAAAACCTAGAGAAGGCACAAATAATAACATGCAGATTTTCTCTTTCACTCTATCCTTATGTATTTTACATTATTGTTATGCAAATTGAACTCTAGTGCCACCTATTGGAAGTAGCAATCTTAAAAGTCAATACCCTTTAACAGTCCCATAAGATGCTTCATATATTATTGGCCCCATATACTGCTCCATATGGAATTGGCCCCATATACTGCTCCATATGGAATTGGCCCCATATACTGCTCCATATGGAATTAGCCCCATATACTGCTCCATAGGGAGTTGGCCCCATATACTGCTCCATATGGAATTGGCCCCATATACTGCTCCATATGGAATTAACCCAATATTCTGCCCCATATGGAATTGGCCCCATATACTGCTCCATATTAAATTGGCCCCATAAGATGCTTCCTATTAAATTGGACCCATAAGATGCTCCCTTTTAAATTGGCCCCATAAGATGCTTCCTATACAATTGGCCCCATAAGATGCACCCTATTATATTGGCCCCATAAGATGCTCCCTATATTACTGGCCCCATAAGATGCTCCCTATATTACTGGCCCCATAAGATGCTCCCTATATTACTGGCCCCATAAGATGCTCCCTATATTACTGGCCCCATAGGATGCTCCCTATATTACTGGCCCCATAGGATGCTCCCTATATTACTGGCCCCATAGGATGCTCCCTATATTACTGGCCCCATAAGATGCTCCCTATATTACTGGCCCCATAGGATGCTCCCTAATAGGGAGCATCCTATGGGGCCAGTAATATAGGGAGCATCCTATGGGGCCAGTAATATAGGGAGTCCCTATATTACTGGCCCCATAGGATGCTCCCTATATTACTGGCCCCATAGGATGCTCCCTATATTACTGGCCCCATAAGATGCTCCCTATATCACTGGCCCCATAAGATGCTCCCTATATCACTGGCCCCATAAGATACTCCCTATATTACTGGCCCCATAGGATGCTCCCTATATTACTGGCCTCATAAGATGCTCCCTATATCACTGGCCTAATAGGATGCTCCCTATATTACTGGCCCCACAAGATGCTCCCTATATTACTGACCCCATAGGATGCTCCCTATATTACTGGCCTCATAAGATGCTCCCTATATCACTGGCCCCATAGGATGCTCCCTATATCACTGGCCCCATAAGATGCTCCCTATATCACTGGCCCCATAAGATGCTCCCTATATCACTGGCCCCATAAGGTGCTCCCTATATTACTGGCCCCATAGGATGCTCCCTATATTACTGGCCTCATATGATGCTCCCTATATCACTGGCGCCATAGGATGCTCCCTATATCACTGGCCCCATAGGATGCTCCCTATATTACTGGCCCCATAGGATACTCCCTATATCACTGGCCCCATAGGATGCTCCCTATATCACTAGCCCCATAAGATGCTCTCTATATCACTGGCCCCATAAGATGCTCCCTATATTACTGGCCCCATAGGATTCTCCCTGTATTACTGGCCCCATAAGATGCTCCCTATATCACTGGCCTCATAAGATGCTCCCTATATTACTGGCCCCATAGGATGCTCCCTATATCACTGGCCCCATAGGATGCTCCCTATATTACTGGCCCCATAGGATGCTCCCTATATTACTGGCCCCATAGGATGCTCCCTATACTACTGGCCCCATATAATGCTCCATATTTGGGCCCCGACTGATGGTCCCCATATATTGCTCCAAATATTAAAAAAAATTGAAATACTCACCTCTCGTTGCTTGTCGCTGCTCTGGACTCCTCACCGTCGGTGTCTTCCTGCTCTGTGTGCTGCGACTGCTCAGGCAGAGGGCGCACACTGGTGACGTCATCGCGCCCTCTGACCTGAACGTCACAGTCAGAGGATGGAAGACGCTGCAGCGCTGGAACCAGGAGAGGTGAGTATCGCAAGTGTCGGGGCCCGGAGCAGGCAGGGGATCCACTCACGGAGGCCGACACCATAGCGCACCAGTGTCCCCGACGGTGAGTGGCCCCCCTGCCTGTTCAGGGCCCCGCTACTTGCCCGGGTGCTGACGCCCACCCTGGGTGAGTATTACAGGCAGCGGGGCGGCTCCCTAGAGACTTTTTTTCTGTGATCGTCGGTGAGCCTCATGTCAGGGGCAGGCGAGCCACATGTGGCTCTCGAGCTACGGGTTGGGGACCCCTGCTGTAGAGTGTAAACTCATACGATTATCGGGCCTTTTCGCTTTCTATCTCTCGCCTATAGAGTATAAGCTATTATGGTCTACGGTGTCCTCCCTCTTCATCCCCCATGTGCATTTTTCAAGCAATTATAAGCTTTTTAACATAGTAACATTGTAACATAGTTAGTAAGGCCGAAAAAAGACATTTGTCCATCCAGTTCAGCCTATATTCCATCATAATAAATCCCCAGATCTACGTCCTTCTACAGAACCTAATAATTGTATGATACAATATTGTTCTGCTCCAGGAAGACATCCAGGCCTCTCTTGAACCCCTCGACTGAGTTCGCCATCACCACCTCCTCAGGCAAGCAATTCCAGATTCTCACTGCCCTAACAGTAAAGAATCCTCTTCTATGTTGGTGGAAAAACCTTCTCTCCTCCAGACGCAAAGAATGCCCTCTTGTGCCCGTCACCTTCCTTGGTATAAACAGATCCTCAGCGAGATATTTGTATTGTCCCCTTATATACTTATACATGGTTATTAGATCGCCCCTCAGTCGTCTTTTTTCTAGACTAAATAATCCTAATTTCGCTAATCTATCTGGGTATTGTAGTTCTCCCATCCCCTTTATTAATTTTGTTGCCCTCCTTTGTACTCTCTCTAGTTCCATTATATCCTTCCTGAGCACCGGGGCCCAAAACTGGACACAGTACTCCATGTGCGGTCTAACTAGGGATTTGTACAGAGGCAGTATAATGCTCTCATCATGTGTATCCAGACCTCTTTTAATGCACCCCATGATCCTGTTGGCCTTGGCAGCTGCTGCCTGGCACTGGCTGCTCCAGGTAAGTTTATCATTAACTAGGATCCCCAAGTCCTTCTCCCTGTCAGATTTACCCAGTGGTTTCCCGTTCAGTGTGTAATGGTGATATTGATTCCTTCTTCCCATGTGTATAACCTTACATTTATCATTGTTAAACCTCATCTGCCACCTTTCAGCCCAAGTTTCCAACTTATCCAGATCCATCTGTAGCACTGAGATTTGCACAAATTTATTTGCTGCAAATTACATTTTTGGGGAAAAATTTGGAAAAGCCGTCAATTTCACATTTCTAAAAATCCGCTCAGCTGTAACTATTTTTATTGAATTTTATAAAGAGATTCTCTCTCTCCCACATATTTCATTATATATGTGTATATATCTACTATATTTACTCTTGTGTTTTGTTAAAGGGAAAATGTCAAGTCCCCCGTGTCCCCAGAACCAGTTATGGAGTTGTATCTGCATATATAAATTCCCTGTCAAACAGTCCCTGTATTACATTACACACATAAACAGATCTTTAGAGAAAGTATTTCTAAAGTCCGTTTATGATATGTAAATAAGGGCTTTGACTAGTTGAAGTGGCACTAGTGTCTCCAGACTAGTCTGAACACTTAGCACGTTATCACGCCCCTGTAGGCGTCCCATCTTCATTGAGGCACACTGCACATGATAGGAAGTTCAGAGAGTTTCGATCATGTGTATGGCGCATCTCTGAAACCGCCACTGTGGCACCCCAGAGTCCGGTTGCCACGGTGACATTGCCTCCCTCTGAAGGGTGATGTCATGCCTGGAAGCAGGAATAGGTCCCCATGGCAGGTAATACACAGCATGCATCACAGTTTCTGCTCCAGGCCAGAAGGGGGTGCTCTAGACCCGACTTCAGGGGAGCTGCTCTCTCTGGACGGGAGGAGGAGTTAGTTTAGTCTGTTAGAGAGTTAGTCTGGGGAGAGGAGAGAGGAGCGGAGACAAGGGCTCTGGGGAATTGCAGCTGCGTCAGAGCTGACCCAAGAGCGGAGCGCTGACAAGAAGGATGCCAGAGTCCTTGGCTGTGAGGTTGCTGTACACTCTGACAGCCGAATCTGGAGGGCAGGGGATTGTAATCTCCATGGCCACACCGAACACTCGGAGGTACCGCAGCAGACCAAGAGCCCGGGGCTGCTAGTGAACAGGCAGCACCCGTGATAGGCTCGTGCTGTCTGCCATACAGGTCAAAGTCAACACGCAGGAGGGGGCCGCAGCTAGCTACAGGCAACAGGGACCCGAAGGCCTCCAACCCAAACTGGCAGGATGGACCCCCTGAATGCTTCCAGGCTAGTTGGACTCCTGCTCTCATCTGTAACTGGTACCCCAGATTGCATGTTCATCTGCCAAGAAATAAAGGTAAAGAAAACTGCACTTTTCTGCGTCCCTTGCTTATTCTCTCCACCCCAACATTCACCACCAATTGAACCAACTGTTATATGTGCCCTGGGGCCACGACTACCCATGGGAAGCTGTACCATCTTTGCTGCGTCACCATCAGCCCCAGTGGACCTGAATCGCAGCATCAGCCATCCCTTGCCAAATACCATGGGTGGCATAATGAATCAATCCCATATAACTTTTCCCCTTGCATTTTTATTGCACGCCCAGGGCCACGAAGTGGGGTCACAGCCCTGTGACTTCCCCAAAGAACTGTCCGACCCAGTTCCGAGTACCCCACGGCCCTGGTGGGCGTCACACCACAAGTACACCCGGTTTCAAGGGAACAATTATGAGAGGGGAAGACACCGTGCGCATGTGCAAAGTAAGCATAGCGCTAGTGTGACGCCCCATGGTCCTGGTCGTCACAGTGACATTGCTTTCCTCATGGGGAGAGTGATGTTACACTTGGAAGCGATGAAGGATATCTCTTTATCAGGTAATCACAATGCACACATGTTCACACTTCAGACCACGAGGGGGAGCTTTTGATCCTATTCCTAGGTGACTCCCCTATATATATTGTGGTTTGGAGGGAAAGTCAGTCAGGTAGTGCCAGTGAGCAGACTGGAGCAGTCTGAGGCAGGAAGAACATATGAGGAGCCATGCAGCCACGAGAAAGTGCTGCAGCTTCTGGACAGAGATAATACCGAAAGCAGAACATTGTTCAGTGAGCGTACAGGAGAGTGATATCAGGGGAAATCGGCTGCGAATGAGCTGCCTCCCTCTGAAGTGCAGATAACCGGTAGCCGGAATACCGAGGTTGTGTAACGCATGTGCCCAGACTGGTTGGCGCGGGCGTGCAGGGGTGTGGCCCCACAGGACCACAGACCAGACTTCCCTGGAAGGGGCGTAACTAAGTAGCTTCCTAGGTGTTCGCTGGAGCTTCTGATGGTGAGGTCAGACTCGTGTGGCAGGAAGCTACCAGGTACCACTCCGGGGTGGAGTCTGACTGTGAATGCTGATCCCTCTGGGGACAGGACACAGGCAGGCACGGCTGTGACACTGACTGACGGACGGTTATGGCAGAAACCCTGACGGGCAGACTGGCTTGACGGAGACACAAGCAGGCAGACGGGCATGGCTGGCACTCTGGCAGACAGGCGAGCAAGGCAGAGACACTGGCAGGCAGGCGGGCCAGACTGGTACACTGGCAGGACCGGTGTGTAGGCAGATATATGAAAACAGGTAGGAACCTGTTCAGACAGGAGGACTTATGAATAGGTAGAGAAAGAGCGCAAGAGCGGATCTGAAGCAGAAGCACAGGAGCTAGAGCTATGAACAGAAACACAGGAGGCGGAGCCAAGAGCAGAGACGCAGGAGGCAGAGCCAAGTGCAGAGATGCAGGAGGCGGAGCAGAGATGCAGGAGGCAGAGCCAAGAGCAGAGACACAGGAGGCGGGGCAGGGAAGAACCGCAAGAAGCGGAGCAAGGTAGAACCACAAGAAGCGGAGCCGCAGAGCGAGAGCTGAGCAGAGCCACAGAGCAAAGCCACAGAGTGCAGGGCTGAGAGCAGAGCAAAGTCAGAGTGCAGAGCTGAGTGCAGAACAAAGCTACAGAGAGCAGAGCCGAGAGCAAAGCCACTGAGTGCAGAGCTGAGAGCAGAGCAAAGTCAGAGTGCAGAGCTGAGTGCAGAGCAAGACACAGAGTGCAGAGCTGAGAGCAGAGTAAGACACAGAGTGCAGAGCCGAGAGCAAAACCACAGAGTGCACAGCAAGGTCACAGAATGCAGAGCAAGGAGCAAAGCAAGTTAGCAGAGTGCAGATCTGACAGCGGAGCAAAGCAAGACACAGAGTGCAGAGCAGAGCAAAGCTAGATACAGAGTGCAGAGCAAAGCAAGACAGGGATATAAACGGACACAGGAACAGGACTAGACTAAGACAGAGTCAGGAACGGGATAAGACACAGAGACACGGACACAAGCCAGGGTACGACGCCCCACTGGGTGGCTACACAAGGACACAGGCCAGGGTACTACACCCCACTCGGTGGCAAACACAGGACACAGACCGGGGTACAATGCCCCACTGTGTGGCGAACACAGACTCAGACAGGGTACTATGTGTTATGATCCGGTGACCTTGGAGCCGCATGAGAGACTTTCTCAGGAGTAGTTGGTACCTGTACTGACCGCAAACCATAAACTAACACCGCAACTAGAAGTAGCCGTGGGATGTACCTAACACGTCCTAGACACCTCGACACAGCCGGAGGACTAAATACCCCTATAGATGGAAATGGGAATTCTATCTAGCCTCAGAGCAGAACCCCAAAGGATAGACAGCCCCCCACAAATATTGACTGTGAGTATAAGAGGAAAAACACACGCAGGCAGAAAAACAGGATTTAGCAAAAGAGGCACTTCTAGCTAAATAGAAAAGGATAGGACAGAATTCTAAGCGGTCAGTATTAAAATCCTAAAAATATCCACAGCAGATAATACAAATATTCTACATCTAACTAAAGACATAGAAAGTATATCTGCATCTCCTGAGAATCCAGCATGACTGAAAAATCCAAACAAAGTCTAAGCTGGACAAAAACACAATGAATTGCACTGAATTGCAAAGCACACTGCATGTGTGCACAGAGACAAAAAAACAGACACTTATCTTAGCTGAATTGGCAGCAGGGCATGAGGAGCCAGAGAGAGATGCAATCCCTCCAAGTACAATGGACAACTGGCATGGACTCATGGATCCTGCACACCTAAATACCTAATAGAGCTGCAATCAGCAGAAACACCTGCCTGGATTACAACCCCAAGACAACTGCACTACCACCAACAACCACCGGAGGGAGCCCAAGAGCAGAATTCACAACAGTACCCCCCTCTTGAAGAGGGGTCACCGAACCCTCACCAGAGCCCCCAGGACGAGCCAGATGAAAGGCACGGACCAAATCAGCAGCATGGACATAAGAGGCGAAAACCCAAGAATTATCCTCCTGGCCATAACCCTTCCATTTGAAAAAGGTACTGAAGCCTCCGCCTCGAAAAGCGGGAATCCAAAATCTTCTCAACCACATACTCCAACTCCCCATCAACCAACACAGGAGCAGGAGGATCAACCGAGGGAACAACGGGCACCACATATTTCCGCAATAAAGATCTATGGAAAACATTATGGATGGCAAAAGAGGCCGGAAGGGCCAAACGAAAAGACACCGGATTGATAATCTCAGAAATCCTATAAGGACCAATAAACCGAGGCTTAAACTTAGGGGAAGAAACCTTCATAGGAACATGACGGGAAGACAACCAGACCAAATCCCCAACCCGAAGCCGGGAACCAACACACCGACGACGGTTAGCAAAACGCTGAGCCTCTTCCTGAGACAACACCAAATTGTCCACCACATGAGCCCAAATCTGCTGCAACCTGTCAACCACAGAATCCACACCAGGACAATCAGAAGGTTCAACTTGCCCCGAAGAAAAACGAGGATGAAAACCAAAATTACAAAAGAAGGGCGAAACCAAGGTAGCCGAACTAGCCCGATTATTAAGGGCAAACTCGGCCAATGGCAAGAAAGCCACCTAATCATCCTGATCAGCAGACACAAAGCATCTCAAATAAGTTTCCAAGGTCTGATTAGTTCGCTCGGTCTGGCCATTTGTCTGAGGATGAAATGCGGAAGAAAAAGACAAATCAATGCCCAGCCTAGCACAAAAGGCCCACCAAAACCTAGAAACAAACTGGGAACCTCTGTCGGACACAATATTCTCCGGAATACCATGCAAACGAACCACATGCTGAAAAAACAACGGAACCAAATCAGAAGAGGAAGGCAATTTAGGAAAAGGCACCAAATGAACCATCTTAGAAAACCGGTCACAAACCACCCAGATAACCGACATCCTCTGGGAAACCGGAAGATCTGAAATAAAATCCATAGAAATATGCGTCCAGGGCCTCTCAGGGACCGGCAAAGGCAAAAGCAACCCACTAGCACGGGAACAACAAGGCTTGGGCCGCGCACAAGTCCCACAGGACTGCACAAAAGAACGCACATCACGCGACAAAGAAGGCCACCAAAAGGACCTACCAACCAAATCTCTGGTACCAAAAATACCAGGATGACCAGCCAACACGGAACAGTGAACCTCAGAAATCACTCTACCAGTCCATCTATCAGGAACAAACCGTTTCCCCACAGGACAGCGGTCAGGTTTGTCAGCCTGAAATTCCTGCAGAACCCGTCGCAAATCAGGGGAAATGGCAGAAAGGACCACCCCTTCCTTCAGAATGCCGACCGGCTCAAATACCTCAGGAGAATCAGGCAAAAAACTCCTAGAGAGGGCATCAGCCTTAACATTCTTAAAACCCGGAAGATACGAGACCACGAAATCAAAACGGGAGAAAAACAGGGACCATCGAGCCTGTCTAGGATTCAGCCGCTTGGCAGATTCGAGGTAAATCAGATTTTTATGATCGGTCAAGACCACAATACGGTGCTTGGCTCCCTCAAGCCAATGTCGCCATTCCTCAAACGCCCACTTCATAGCCAACAACTCCCGATTGCCGACATCATAATTGCGTTCAGCAGGCGAAAACTTACGGGAAAAGTAGGCACACGGTTTCATCAAGGAACCATCAGAATTCCTCTGAGACAAAACGGCCCCTGCCCCAATCTCAGAAGCGTCAACCTCAACCTGAAACGGAAGAGAAACATCTGGCTGACGCAACACCGGGGCAGAAGTAAATCGGCGTTTAAGCTCCTGAAAGGCAGAGACAGCCACAGGGGACCAATTCGTTACATCAGCGCCTTTCTTCGTCAGATCGGTCAGGGGTTTAACCACTGTGATATATGTGATGGTGTAGTGACCCCTGTGGTAGCTAGGGGGCGCTCTGTGAGATATGCATGGAAGCGTATCTGTTGTGGTGATATTCATGGTGTACCTGTAATCGGCAGTGTTATGAATGGCCGATGTGTGTCGCGGAAGGAGTCTGCGTAGTAAGTCAGATGTATTGTGGTTATGCTGGGACCTGTAGTCCCTCAAGAGTTTTGTTGCAATGTGTATAGTTAAGTTTGGGTGACTTACTAGGCTAGTCATGAGAGACGGGAGGGTCAGACTAGCCACACATCCACACACCCATCCAGGGGTGTGGTTTCAGGTATATAATGTGACCAGGTTGTGGGTCACATGGGAGGCGTGTCCGGCAGGTCCTGTGTGAAACCTGTGTGGTTCCTGTGTATGGACCTGGCCGGGGGGATTGTCCTAGGAATGACTAGGGTCCCGGGGATTGTCCTAGGAATGACTAGGGTCCCGAATGGTGCTGGATTGGCCCAGGAATGACTGGGGTCCGGAGAGCACCTGAGATCGAACAACGCTGACCGGTGGGACCGTCCTAGGAATGACTAGGGTCCCGGGGACTGTCCTAGGAATGACTAGGGTCCCGAAGATACAGGACTGTCCTAGGAATGACTAGGGTCCTGAATGCTGCTGGATTGGCCTGGGAATGACCAGGGTCCTGCAAGCACCAGAGAACGAGGGGAAGGTGCTGGATTGGCCTGGGAATGACCAGGGTCCTGCAAGCACCTGAGAACATGGACTAGGCCACCGGCGTGATCCTGGTAACCTAAGGTAACGGGTGGAGGACGGGGTCCAGGACCTAAGCTGATAGGTGGAGGACGGGGTCCAGGACCTAAGCTGACAGGCGGAGGACGGGGTCCAGGACCTGTTGTGACAGGTGGAGGACGGGGTCCAGGGCCTAAGCTGATAGGTGGAGGACGGGGTCCAGGACCTAAGCTAACAGGTGGAGGACGGGGTCCAGGACCTGTGGGTACGAGGTGAGCACCAGGATCTGCTGGGCCGGTGTCTGTTACTGTGTGGGGAAGCTGGAGTCCTTCGGTGAGGTCTGGACTGACTACTGTATGCCGGACAGGCGAGTTGGTGATCCCCGTTAGGCAGCTTACCCGGAAGAGGGTTAACAGAGTGTGGGGAAGCTGGAGTCCTTCGGTGAGGTCTGGACTGACTACTGTGTATTGACCAGGCGAGTTGGTGATCCCCGTTAGGCAGCTTACCCAAAGGCTGTTGGAAGAGTCGGCAAGGTGGAGCAGGAGCTCCCGTCAGGTACCAAAGAGACTGTTGGTGCCTGTTGTGTTCTATGTAATGAACTGTGCTTAACCCGGTTTACGTGGCTTAATAAACCGTATGAACTGTTTTGATATAAAAACCCATGCTGTGTGCTTAAATATCGCGGCTAAGCGAGTGTCCCCCAACACTCTCAGTAAGAGAAACCTTACAATTGGTGGAGAATTTTGGCAACGGTCCCGCTAGCACACATGGAGTTAATTGCTGTGGCAGAGCCACGAAGGTGACAAGCGTCCAGCGGTAACTCGGCGGGGTTACGAAGGTGACAAGCGTCGGCTGTGACTCGGCGGGGTCACGAAGGTGACAAGCGGCAGCGGTGGAGCCGTGCAGAGCCGTGTCGAGAGTAGCTGCGGTAGCTTGTGGTTAGCAGCACCTGGAGACGCTGGTTGTGTGTGACTGCAGCAGGAGCTGTGGCGATACCAGCAGGAGCTGGTGAACTGACATAGAAAAAAAAAAAAATAAAATTTTTTTTTTTTCTTTTGTGCAGACTTTTAAAGGGCCAGTACAAGCCCAGAGACAAAGGGGTGTACTGTGTGAACTGGGGCCTGAGTGACGTGGGGAAGTTCACGGGGTGTATCCCAGGGAGGGGAGTATCCCTAATAGTGAACAGAAACCCAAATGGAGATAGTTGCCCAAAAGGGGGCGGAGTCCCAAAAAGGGGCGGTAACCCGAATAGGGGTAATGGCCCAAAAAGGGGTGGAATCCCAAAGGGGGGCTGAATCCCGAAACGGGGTGGTGTTAAAAAATGGAGCACTTGCCCAAAAAGTGGGTGGAGCCAAAAAAGGGGTGGCAATCAGTGAGGAGCCACGTCTGTGTACTTTTTGGCTGAATGGAAAGTGTGTGCGGGGTTTGATAGACCCAGGGAGAGAAGCGTCTGTGCTGGGAACCCATCCAGGGGAGTTTGTGTCACCTGAGGACACTGAATATCTCCTGGTAGCCACTATATATGTTGTCGCACCGGAAGTTTCCACGTACCGTGAAGTGGCTGTAGATCCGATCTTGCCGTATCCTATGGTAATAGGACAAGATTTGGCAGCACTGTGGGAAAAGGGTGACGTGTTTGTGGGTATAATTTGGATGTCAGTTAGTAATGTTGAGAGTGCGCCCCCTAGAGGTGACAGTCCTAATGTAGGCCTGACCAAGGGAAAAGATGCGATTGCCCAACTAACTGACCTGACGTCACTTGAAGTGTGCCACAATATGACTGGTAGTGGTCTGTTGGATAAAACAAGTGGAACTGACACCCAGACAGAGAGTGACTTGTGGGGTCAACGTACTGTGGAGTGGGACACAGACTCTGGGGGTGACTGTGACAAGTCATGGCCAGTAATAAGGGCATGTGCCGTGCTGACGGTTGGGGGTGACTCCCATTCAGACGGTGACGCCGATGAGAAAGAGACAGTGAAAGAACATGTCAAACAAGAAAGCCTCCTGAGACAAGAGGTTGAGCACAGGATGAGTGGGCTGGAGAAGGAAGTCTCGGAGCTCAGAAGTCACCTGTTAACCTGGCAAGGTGAGAGTAAAGCCTTAAGGGAGGATGTGAAAGGGCTCAGAGAAGCATTATGTGGTCTTCTACAAGAGAAGAAGATGCTGGTTGAAGACTCACGTCTGCTAATGCCTATCGTGACCAGGGGTCTGGAAGAGGGTAAAACTGAAGAAGAGTGGGCGTTAAGAGCCGAACAAGAGAGTCACCCGGTTGTGGCAGGTGTCTTGTTGGAAAGGACAATGGCAAAACAGGGTCCGTCCGTCCCTGAAGAAAGTGAGGATCCACTCAAGTGGGTGATAGATGTACCCGAAGAGGCGCAAGATGCATGTACCGGTGAGGGTGTGCATGAAGCCTTTGAAAAGTCAGTAAAAGCGTATGGTGTGCATTGGGCACTAGAGATGAAACAGTTGGTGGTACTGTCGACTAAGGAAGTCACAGTGAAGCGAGGACCTGTCCTGAAGAATACGCGTCTACGGTGCTTACGCATGGAACAGATGGTCCTGTTGAAGAGTTGGAGGCAGTAACTCCTCAGTTAACTCAGTGTTGAGTGACCTAGGTGGGAGACCTCGTAGAGAAAATGTAGTGACATTTGGTAACACAGACAAACTGTGACTTAAGGGCCAAAGCTTAAGGCCTACGTGTTGACCGCTGGGGGCGGGGTAACCCAATAAGGGTATGAGTATGAATGTGGCTCAAAACCGACTGAGACGGTCTTCTTGACTGGTAGGACAAGAGTGTGTGTGACCTGTCTCGAGAGTCCAGGTGTTTGTCAGGTGTTCAACCCTACGGGTGTGAACAGAGGGGGAGGATATGTGATATATGTGATGGTGTAGTGACCCCTGTGGTAGCTAGGGGGCGCTCTGTGAGATATGCATGGAAGCGTATCTGTTGTGGTGATATTCATGGTGTACCTGTAATCGGCAGTGTTATGAATGGCCGATGTGTGTCGCGGAAGGAGTCTGCGTAGTAAGTCAGATGTATTGTGGTTATGCTGGGACCTGTAGTCCCTCAAGAGTTTTGTTGCAATGTGTATAGTTAAGTTTGGGTGACTTACTAGGCTAGTCATGAGAGACGGGAGGGTCAGACTAGCCACACATCCACACACCCATCCAGGGGTGTGGTTTCAGGTATATAATGTGACCAGGTTGTGGGTCACATGGGAGGCGTGTCCGGCAGGTCCTGTGTGAAACCTGTGTGGTTCCTGTGTATGGACCTGGCCGGGGGGATTGTCCTAGGAATGACTAGGGTCCCGGGGATTGTCCTAGGAATGACTAGGGTCCCGAATGGTGCTGGATTGGCCCAGGAATGACTGGGGTCCGGAGAGCACCTGAGATCGAACAACGCTGACCGGTGGGACCGTCCTAGGAATGACTAGGGTCCCGGGGACTGTCCTAGGAATGACTAGGGTCCCGAAGATGCAGGACTGTCCTAGGAATGACTAGGGTCCTGAATGCTGCTGGATTGGCCTGGGAATGACCAGGGTCCTGCAAGCACCAGAGAACGAGGGGAAGGTGCTGGATTGGCCTGGGAATGACCAGGGTCCTGCAAGCACCTGAGAACATGGACTAGGCCACCGGCGTGATCCTGGTAACCTAAGGTAACGGGTGGAGGACGGGGTCCAGGACCTAAGCTGATAGGTGGAGGACGGGGTCCAGGACCTAAGCTGACAGACGGAGGACGGGGTCCAGGACCTGTTGTGACAGGTGGAGGACGGGGTCCAGGGCCTAAGCTGATAGGTGGAGGACGGGGTCCAGGACCTAAGCTAACAGGTGGAGGACGGGGTCCAGGACCTGTGGGTACGAGGTGAGCACCAGGATCTGCTGGGCCGGTGTCTGTTACTGTGTGGGGAAGCTGGAGTCCTTCGGTGAGGTCTGGACTGACTACTGTATGCCGGACAGGCGAGTTGGTGATCCCCGTTAGGCAGCTTACCCGGAAGAGGGTTAACAGAGTGTGGGGAAGCTGGAGTCCTTCGGTGAGGTCTGGACTGACTACTGTGTATTGACCAGGCGAGTTGGTGATCCCCGTTAGGCAGCTTACCCAAAGGCTGTTGGAAGAGTCGGCAAGGTGGAGCAGGAGCTCCCGTCAGGTACCAAAGAGACTGTTGGTGCCTGTTGTGTTCTATGTAATGAACTGTGCTTAACCCGGTTTACGTGGCTTAATAAATCGTATGAACTGTTTTGATATAAAAACCCATGCTGTGTGCTTAAATATCGCGGCTAAGCGAGTGTCCCCCAACACTCTCAGTAAGAGAAACCTTACACCACACTGGAGAAGTTAGCAATGAAACGGCGATAAAAATTAGCAAAGCCCAAAAATTTCTGAAGGCTCTTCACAGATGTGGGCTGAATCCAATCATGAATGGCCTGAACCTTAACCGGATCCATCTCTATAGATGAGGGAGAAAAAATGAAGCGTAAAAAAGAAACCTTCTGCACTCCAAAGAGACACTTAGACCCCTTCACAAACAAAGCATTATCACGAAGGATCTGAAATACCATCCTGACCTGTTTCACATGAGACTCCCAATCATCGGAAAAAATTAAGATGTCATCCAAATATACAATCATGAATTTATCAAGATAATTCCGGAAGATATCATGCATGAAGGACTGAAAAACAGATGGAGCATTAGAGAGCCCGAATGGCATCACAAGGTATTCAAAATGGCCTTCGGACGTATTAAACGCAGTTTTCCATTCGTCACCCTGCTTAATACGAACAAGATTATATGCCCCCCGAAGGTCAATTTTAGTAAACCAACTAGCCCCCTTAATCCTGGCAAACAAATCGGAAAGCAAAGGTAAAGGGTATTGAAACTTGACCGTGATCTTATTCAAGAGGCGATAATCAATACAGGGTCTCAAGGAGCCATCCTTCTTAGCAACAAAAAAAAATCCCGCTCCCAACGGTGAAGAAGATGGCTGAATATGCCCTTTCTCCAAAGACTCCTTAACATAACTCCGCATGGCGGTATGTTCCGGCACAGACAGGTTGAAAAGTCGGCCCTTAGGAAACTTACAGCCTGGAATCAAGTCAATAGCACAATCACAGTCCCTATGCGGTGGAAGGGAACTGGACTTGGGCTCATCGAATACATCCTGAAAATGAGACAAAAACTCTGGAACTTCAGAAGAGGAGGAAGAGGAGATTGACATCACAGGAACGTCATTATGAACCCCCTGACAACCCCAACTAGTCACAGACATAGACTTCCAATCCAACACATGATTATGTATCTGCAACCATGGAAAACCCAGCACAATAGCATCATGCAAATTATGCAACACCAGAAAACGACAATCTTCCTGATGGGCTGGCGCCATGCACATGGTCACCTGTGTCCAAAACTGGGGTTTATTTTTAGCCAAAGGTGTAGCATCAATGCCCCTTAAAGGAATAGGGTTCTGCAAAGACTGCAAGGGGAAAGCACAACGCCTGGAAAATTCAAAGTCCATTAAGTTCAAAGCGGCGCCTGAATCCACAAACGCCATGTCAGAAAATGACGACAATGAGCAGATCAAGGTCACAGATAACAGAAATTTATGTTGTACAGTACTGATGGTAAATGAACTAGCGATTCTCTTTGTACGCTTTGGGCAGACTGAAATGACATGAGAAGCATCGCCACAATAAAAACACAGCCTATTCTGACGTCTGAATCCTTGTTGTTCCGTTCTAGACAGAATCCTATCACACTGCATAGGCTCAGGCATCTGCTCTGAAGACAACGCCACAGCACGCCCAGTTCTGCGCTCCCGCAAGCGCCGATCAATCTGAATGGCCAGAGACATAGAATCACTCAGACCAACAGGCGTAGGAAACCCCACCATAACATCTTTAACAGATTCAGAAAGACCCTTTCTGAAAATTGCCGCCAAAGCATCCCCATTCCATTTAGTCAGCACAGACCATTTTCTAAATTTCTGACAATACAATACTGCCGCTTCTTGACCCTGAGACAGGGCCAACAAGGTCTTCTCCGCTTGATCCACAGAATTTGGTTCATCATATAATATAATAATAATAATTTTTATTTATATAGCGACAACATATTCCGCAGCGCTTTACAACTTATAGAGGGGACTTGTACAGACAATAGACATTACAGCATAACAGAAATCACAGTTCAAAATAGATACCAGGAGGAATGAGGGCCCTGCTCGCAAGCTTACAAACTATGAGGAAAAGGGGAGACACGAGAGGTGGATGGTAACAATTGCTTTAGTTATTTGGACCAGCCATAGTGTAAGGCTCGGGTGTTCATGTAAAGCTGCATGAACCAGTTAACAGCCTAAGTATGTAGCAGTACAGACACAGAGGGCTATTAACTGCATAAAGTGTATGATAATAATCCTAGAGCCTGAAAAAAGGCATCTACATTAAGCAAGGCCGGATTCCCAGATTCCAGGGAAAATGCCCAATCCTGAGGGTCGCCACGCAGCAGGGAGATGACAATTTTAACCTGCTGAATGGGATCACCAGAGGAATGAGGCTTCAGAGCAAAAAACAGTTTACAATTGTTTTTAAAACTCAAAAATTTGGACCTGTCCCCAAAAAACAAATCAGGAGTAGGAATCCTAGGTTCTAAAAGCGGAGTCTGAACAATATAATCAGAAATACCCTGTACCTTAGCAGCAAGCTGGTCTATACGAGAAACTAATCCCTGAACATCCATGCTAGCACAAGACTCCTCAGTCACCCAGAGGAAAAGAGGGAAGAAAAGACAAAGCAGGCTACAGAAAAAAAAAGGCTCTTTCTTCCCTTCTTCTGAGATGCATTTAACTCAATGTTGGCCAGTTGTACTGTTATGATCCGGTGACCTTGGAGCCGCATGAGAGACTTTCTCAGGAGTAGGTGGTACCTGTACTGACCACAAACCATAAACTAACACCGCAACTAGAAGTAGCCGTGGGATGTACCTAACACGTCCTAGACACCTCAACACAGCCGGAGGACTAAATACCCCTATAGATGGAAATGGGAATTCTATCTAGCCTCAGAGCAGAACCCCAAAGGATAGGCAACCCCCCACAAATATTGACTGTGAGTATAAGAGGAAAAACACACGCAGGCAGAAAAACAGGATTTAGCAAAAGAGGCACTTCTAGCTAAATAGAAAAGGATAGGACAGAATTCTAAGCGGTCAGTATTAAAATCCTAAAAATATCCACAGCAGATAATACAAATATTCTACATCTAACTAAAGACATAGAAAGTATATCTGCATCTCCTGAGAATCCAGCATGACTGAAAAATCCAAACAAAGTCTAAGCTGGACAAAAACACAATGTATTGCACTGAATTGCAAAAAACAAAAAAACAGACACTTATCTTAGCTGAATTGGCAGCAGGGCATGAGGAGCCAGAGAGAGATGCAATCCCTCCAAGTACAATGGACAACTGGCATGGACTCATTGATCCTGCACACCTAAATACCTAATAGAGCTGCAATCAGCAGAAACACCTGCCCGGATTACAACCCCAAGACAACTGCACTACCAGCAACAACCACCGGAGGGAGCCCAAGAGCAGAATTCACAACAACTATGCCCCACAGGGTGGCGGACACAGAGACAGAACCAGATACCTCAGCAGCAAAGTACTGACTGAGGAAGTAAGTTTGCTCAGGCGTCCTCCAATGGGTGAGGATGCCTTAGGAATCAGAGGCCTCAAGGCTATTGGCCAGAGACACCTTAAGGAGGTGTACACAGACTGAATAAGTAACAGGAGTTGCTGGCGCCGCCCCCCTATGCACACAGACAGAAAGTGTAGACAGATCAAGCGGCCATGAAGCACACGGCATGGAGCCGGCAGCAGATCTCACAGCATGGCAAAGGGTGAGTGAATTGATGTATCAAGCAGGTGGGGGATGGAAGGCCATGCAGTGATGCCGGCAGGGTGGTAACAGGTTGTAAAGGACTCTACGACTTACAGCAGAGACCGTCAGGACAGCTGAACTGCAAGTTACCTGTCCGCCTCAATACCCAGGAGGCACAGTGATGCATAGAGCCCGGGGCATGATAGAGTCCCTGGAAAAAGGCTTGAGTAACCTGCCATATGGGTTTGTGTCCTATCCTATATGGGGAACAGAGAGAAGAACAGTGAGGACCTTATCAGAAGCCATAGGTAGTAAGGGACTACAATACCACCGCGCTAGAGGAAGGCTTTTGACTCCAACTGGTAAAGGGGACTCTGGATTCGCTTCCATGCTGGCCGGACTCTGCCTGCCCTGTGATCTGGTACCCTGGACTGTGGCTGCCTGAAGTCTTCAGTAAACCATGTAAAGAGACTGCAAACCTGTGTCCTTGTTCTTTACTGCGCCATTCACCATCTTCTATCTACACACCGGGAGCCCTGGGGATATACTTCACCTGTGGGAAGTTATACTATCTAGCTGCCATAACATCACCCCAGAGGACCCCTTAAAGCAGTGTCGGTCCCCACTGACCGAATACCACAGGTGGTGTCACAAACATAAACTTTATTCAATTTCCCTTTTACAAAGGCGCCCAGGGCCACGGACCGGTCGCCAAAGTGACATCCCCCTGTGAACACTGGACCCAGTACCGGGTACCCCACAGCCCTGGCGGGCGACTCACTTGCGATGACACCGGCGTTTATAAGTTATGTTATCACGCCCTCCATGATATCATGCTAAGTTGGCAGACTTGTCTGGGGACACTAACGCCACCTTGACTGGTCAAATCCCTCATTTACATATCATAAATGGACGTTAGAAATACTTTTTCTAAACATCTGTTTATGTATGTAATTTAATACAGGGAATGTTAGGCAGGGTATTTATATATGCAGACACAACTGCTGATAGTTCTGGGGGAATGGAAGACCTGACATGTTCCCTTTTAAGTCATTAAGGTTATGCTGCCCTGTAGAATATACAGCTCTACATGTTTTAGAAAATGTTAGGGGGTTTGTATTAAAATGTAATCTTACCAAGGCAAGTTCATCTATTTGCCTTTTTAAATTAGTGATGCAGCTGACTTACCTGGCTAAATATAAGGAAGCGATTTTATGTCTGTGTGTGCCAGTATATCAAATCTTAATTTTTTCCCCAACCTGCACTGTCTGCAACCGATAAGATTATTGGAGAGATTTATAGCTAAGATGATTTTGAAGGACTTGATGGACTGATGTTTAAGACTTTTATCAAACTAATTGGTACATGGTTTTAGCATTTTTGTGTGCGAATCCCTAGCTAGTATAAACCAGCTAATGTGTTAGTCGTTAATGTCAGAAATTGTTTAAAGAAACGTATGGATTATACTTAAAAGGTTAAATCTGCTTCTTATTTTGTCCTGCAAGATGTATGTGTCTTATAAGTATGTGTTTACATTCATTGCCTTCTCTTTTTACTCCTTTTGTAATTTTGAATAAATTATAACATTTCAACAAAAATACTATATTGTGCAAAATGGAAAAAACACAGTAAGTGGGGACTCTGGGTCAAAAATAGAAGTTCCCCAAAGGCTTGGAGAAATAACAAAATAGGTAATACTCACTTCCTAAAACCCACCTGGATTCAGCGCAGGCCACTCCATTCACTGTTTCTCTAGCAGTAGAAACAGTACAGCCTGTAATTAGCCGCAGTGGCCCAGTGACTTGAGCAGGGCGTCATCATGAAAACATCTGATAAAGCACTGCACAAGTTACCTGACATCCGCAGCCAATCACAGGCCTTAGTAGACCTACTGAACTGACCCTTGCACAAGGATTCTCAAAGAGTATAAAGACAATGGCCCACATTTATGAAAAATTGAGTATTTTTAGTCTCTCATTTTTAGGTTTTTGTAAGAGTTTTATGCAAAGAGTATCAATACATTGCATACCCTTTGTTAAATTTGAAGAAGATTAAGATTGAAAAATTAGGTAATGTCAAATTTTTTGTTACCCCTCAATAAGAGTGACTTTGTTCAAAAATCTGTTAAAGACACACACATTTCAATTAGAACCAATGAAAAGCAGTCTAGAAGGTACACATGTACAATAAATGTAGGGCTTGGGAAAAAAAGACTAGATTTGATAATATCACTCAGGTGACATGCACAGTCAATGGACACCGCTCTGCACCTCCCCATGTCTGCCTGTCTTGCTGAGTTGCCTCTTGCAGCACTCCCAACACTGCTGCATCTTCATGCTGTTTCGACCTGGCTATAGGGAGGCACGGCCAGACTCTGCAGGAATTTAATTCACTGTGTCCATCCCTTGCCTATCCACTGCCAGCAGGGGATACATTAGGCAGCTCCTCCCTCCACTCCTTACCTGAACTTAGGTTCCTAGCTCCAGACAATTTCTAGTTACCTGTCTCGGTGTATTCCTGTTTTGACTCTCCTGTTACTGACCCGGATTGTGTACTCATTTTGTCTGACCTGTCCACTCTTTACTTTGGCTATGTATTCTGAACCTGTGCTGATCGCCATGACCTCAGACTCCCTGACCAAATCTCTGTTTATTCCCTGTGCTTTGCATCTGTGCCTCTGACCCATTGGTCATCTGCTGCAGGTCCAGGGTCTGTCCTAGGGATGCACCTGGTGGCTACCCAAACCTATCCTTACCATCAGAAGCCCTAGTGAAGACCAGGTAGCCACTTAGTTATGCCCTTTCAGGGTAAGCCCTCCAGAGGCCCAGCGGGTCCACCACAGTCACAGACACATTTTTAAATTTAATGCCAAGGGTATATTCTCACTAATAATATTGATGAGACAAGAGCATCTTTGCAAAAAACACAATATTGCCATAAAAAGGTTTTTCAGATTTATTTTCTTTAGTTGAATTCTGGACTAATTAAAAGAAAAATTTAGAGCCCCTCATAGAATAGAATGGTTGATCAGTAAAATGGGTTTAGCAAATGCAGGTAGAAACTTGCTCATGTTTCTTGGTTGTGTGGGGGTCACAAGAATCTATATATGAACATCATATTATTAATCAGGGTGCAGCCGCCATCATTAGGGTCCTTGGATTGGTTCCTAGAAGTCTGAGTTAATCACTGGCAAGAATTGCAGGTTTTGGGTAAATCTTTTTTAGATAATAGAAATTGACGACATCCTGATGTTCAAGAAGTAACGACATTATAATAATCTCACAGTAGCTACACGCTTTGGGGTATGTTACCCATTCATTAGGTAAATATTCCACAATGTCTTTAACATTCCTCAAAACACATTGTTACTTTGAGACTAATGAAATGTAATTTTCTATAGCTGCCACTTAAATGAAGGAATGCCCCAAAACCTAGATTTATTGTTAGTGACTACATTTTTGTATTAGGACACAGGCCGGCTCTATATCAAAATAATAAATTAGTCTTGCTTACCCCCTGCCACTCCAGTGCTTAAGGCCCCGTCTCACTAAGCGATTTACCAACGATCACGACCAGCGATATGACCTGGCCGTGATCGTTGGTAAGTCGCTGTGTGGTCGCTGGGGAGCTGTCACACAGACCGCTCTCCCCAGCGACCAACGATCAGGGGAACGACTTCGGCATCGTTGAAACTGTCTTCAACGATGCCGAAGTCCCCCTGCAGCACCCGGGTAACCAGGGTAAACATCGGGTTACTAAGCGCAGGGCCGCGCTTAGTAACCCGATGTTTACCCTGGTTACCAAAAAAAACAAACACTACATACTCGCCTTTCGGTGTCCAGGTCCCTTGCCGTCTGCTTCCTGCTCTGACTGAGCCGCCGTACTGTGAGAGCAGAGCGCAGCGGTGACGTCACTGCTGCGCTCTCACTTCTCACTGTACGGCCGGGAGTCAGTGAGAGCAGGAAGCAGACGGCAAGGGACACCGAAAGGCGAGTATGTACTGTTTGTTTTTTTTGGTAACCAGGGTAAACATCGGGTTACTAAGCGCGGCCCTGCGCTTAGTAACCCGATGTTTACCCTGGTTACCAGTGAAGACATCGCTGGATCGGTGTCACACACACCGATTCAGCGATGTCAGCGGGGCCTCAACGACCAAAAAAAGGTCCAGGCCATTCTGACACGACCAGCGATCTCGCAGCAGGGGCCTGATCGCTGGTACGTGTCACACATAGCGAGATCGCTATGGAGGTCGCTGTTGCGTCACAAAACTTGTGACTCAGCAGCGATCTCGCTAGCGATCTCGCTATGTGAGACGGGGCCTTTACTCTCTGCTGAAGTCTCTGTCTTTTCACGCCGACGTAGACAGCATAAGACCACTGAGCCTGGAGATCACGTGCTGTAGCCCTCACGACACCAGTAAGACTTACTTTGTTATTTTTAATTAGAATAACCCTGTGCCTTAATAGAATTAAAACTGGAAACACCCTTTAAGTTTTACCACAAACTGTAAACCACAGCAGAAGCCTTATTTACATACAATTTGCTATGAGAAAACCTGAAAACATGGCCCATAGCAATTTTTTAAGACTGGCTTTAGGAAAAACACTGATAATGCAAAACTTTCAATTAGCAAATGCTACAGAGTTGTTACATTTTTAAACTTTACGTTCACAACTAACAACTGGTAGCGTTGAATATTTTAAAAAGAGACTCATAAGTAACTTCCCCAAAGTTCTATGATCTACCTTAACGAGCACCTGTTGGTAGGATCAACCCTCCTAAGTCGTATATATGAGCAAGCAAATCATAGGAAGATTAATAAAGTGATACCTTGATATCTGAGATCCGATGTCTTATTCCATAGAAATCGATATTTTTCTTACATGCAAATGAGCTATTCCAGGCTATGGGCCAGACATTGATCTGCATGAGAATCTGCCTCTAGGGCTTATCTATATATATAATTGTCTAAGGGGTACTTCCGTCTGTTTGTAATGGCCGGCCACGACCAATCAGCGACATTGGGGCAGGATTTAAACACCGCTTCACTTTTTAATATTGATGCTGCCTATGCAGCATCAATAGTAAAAACATAGAATGTTCCTGATGTAGAATGTTCCTGATGTGTTTCTGCCGCACCGAGTTGTCCGCCACGTTCTGCACCGCCGCCGATACCTCCAGGTTACCGGGGCCGTCATCCCCACCCGCCGTGTCAGTAGATCCGCCACACAACAGGGGGATGAGTCATCTTTGCGAGGCGGGGAGAGGACCGTGGGTTTATGCGAACTGAAGTCCAATTCGCCGCACTGCTCAGTGTCTGGGAATGACGAGAACTATAATTCCCAGGAAGCACCACGCCGAGTTCAGACAGGGTGGGAACTGCAGCATTACATGGCGCTTTTCTCTGCATGAAAAAGATGCTCACATTGATCCACCCATCCCCAGCCTCACTCATCCGTCCAGTCTCGCTAATTAACCCCCAGCCTCACTGATCTATCGCCAGCCTCACTTATCCAGACATCCATCTCCAGCCTCATTGATCCATCCACTCTCATCCTGTCTGATCCATCCCCAGCATCACTGATCCATCCAGTCTCTCCAAGTAATCCGCAGCCTCACTGATCTATTCCAAGCTTCACTGATTCATCCTCACTGATCCACCCAATCTCATCCTCACTGATCCATCCATAGCCTCACTGATCCATCCAGTCTCACCGAGTATTCTGCAGCCTCACTGATCCATCCCCAGCTTCACTGATTCATCCTCACTGATCCAGCGAGATTAGGGCGGGATTTCAACACCGCTTCACTTTTTACTATTGATGCTGCCTATGCAGCATTAATAGTAAAAACATAGAATGTTAAAAATAGTAAAAAAAACATTATATTCTCACCTTTCGAAGTCTGCCACAGCCTTTCGCGCTCCCCACACTCCGGCCCCAAGAATGCATTGCAGCAATGACCCGAGATCACGTGGCGGTCTCGCGAGGAGCATCGGTAAAGGCCTCGGCTGGATCCGGGGCCCGCCGGAAGGTGAGTATATAACTATTTTTTATTTTAATTGTTTTTCTAACAGGGATATGGTGCCCACATTGCTATATACTATGTGGCCTGTGTTATATACTACGTGCCTGTGCTATATACTACGTGCCTGTGTTATATACTGCGTGGGATCTGTTATATACTGCATAGGCTGTGTTATATACCGCGTGGGCTGTGTTATATACTACGTGGCTGTGCTATATACTACGTGCCTGTGTTACATACTGCGTGGGTTCTGTTATATACTGCATGGGCTGTGTTATATACTACGTGGCCTGTGCTATATACTATGTGGGCTGTGTTATATGCCTGTGCTATATACTACGTGCCTGTGCTATATACTACTTGCCTGTGTTATATACTGCGTGGGCTGTGTTATACACTCCGTGGCTATGCTATATACTACGTGGCTGTGCATTCTAGAATACCCGATGCGTTAGAATCAGGCCACAATCTAGTTTGTAATAAAATAGTGTGATATGTAATGACTGCTGTCTAATCTCCTGATCTCAATGCAGAGCTGTGTGTGATTATAACTGACACATCTGCAGGTTCCTCTCAGCTTCAGTTTCTATCCCAGGCAGACAATGGTACAATACAGCAGAGCTGTCAGTGCTGCTGTAGCTTCTAATGTGTCTGTTATGAGACAAAAACTCAGTCCTGCTGTTCTTGTTCTGTGTTAGTTACACATCTCACAAAGGTTAATGTCTCCTTTCATTTAAAATAAGCTCTAGAGGCAGATTATCATGCAGATCAGGTTCTCTCCCATAGCCTAGAACTACTCATTTACACAAAAGAAAAATGTGGATACCTCTGGAATAACACATCATATCACAGATATCAAGGTATCATTTTATTCAGCTTCCATAGATGTATAAAATCCAGCCCTCAACCCCTTCACCACCTTGGGTTTTTTCGTTTTTCAATTTCAGTTTTTTGCTCCCCTTCTTCCCAGAGAAATAACTTTTTTCATTTTTCCATCAATATGGCCATGTGAGGGCTTGATTTTTGCGGGACAAGTTGTACTTTTGAATGACATCATTGCTTTTGCCATATCATGTACTGGAAGACAGGAAAGAATTTCAAAGAACGGTGAAATTGAAAAAAGCACAATTCCACAATTGTTTTTTTTTTTTTTTTTACCATCTTTACTAAATGCTAAATCTGACCAGCCATTATGATTCTCCAGGTCATTATGAGTTTGTAGATACCAAACATGTTTAGGTTCTTTTTTATTTAAGTGGTGGAAAAAAATCCAAAGTTTCTTTTTTTTAAAAAAAGGTTGCCATTTTGCAAGACCCATAGCATCTCCATTTTTCATGATCTGGGGCTGGGTTAGGGCTTATTTTTTGTGCGCTGAGCTTATGTATTTATTGATATCATTTTGGTGTAGATACGATCTTTTGATCACCTGTTATTACATTTTAACGCAAAGTTGTGGTGACAAAAAACCCTCATAATTCTGGCATTTTGATTTTTTTTTCTCCTTATGCCGTTTACCGATCAGTTTAATTTTTTTCATATATTGATAGATCGACAATTCTGAATGCGGTAATACCAAATATGTGTATTTTTTGTATTGCTTTATTTTGATTGGGGCGAATGGCGATATGAGCGCCTATTGCTGGGCTTCTCTCATAGCTTTCCGGCAATGACAACCACAGGGGTCTCCTGCAGACCCCCGGGTTGTCATGCCAACCATCGGTGACCCGTGGTCATGTGACGTGGATGCCGATGGGCGGAATTAGTGATGGGCGGAATTAGTGATGGGCTTCCGGAATGAGCATGTCAGAGATTGACAGCGTCACTTAACATGTTAACAGCCGCAGATGGATCGCGTTTCCACCCGCGGCTGTTAGGGGCACATGTCAACTGCTTAAATCAGCTGAAATGTGCCAGAAATTTATGGGCTAAATGCTGGAGCCCGGAGCAAACAGGGGGAACCAACCTTAGACGTACCTATACGTTTAAGGTGATAAAGGGATTAACCATTCTACTTTTGCCAACGTTTACAAAAAAAATTGGTTGTTCTAATGAGTTCACTGATATCAGCATTGTCCTGTAATAGGAGCCACCATTATTATAAATGAAATCATTTCTTGACATTTCTTTCCTCATAAATATTCATAGATTAATCATGAGTAGTATTATTGAAATGAGGAAGCATTCAGGAGCCACAGCAACTCAGCCACAAAGTGGCAGACTTCATAAAGTTATGGATCGGGGCAGCCGAGTGCTGAGGCACATAGTGCATAAAAGTCGCCAAAGTCTGATTCAATAACTACAAAGCTCCAGACCTCCTGTAGCATTACTGAGAATCTGTCAGCCGATTTTTGCTATGTAATCTGAGGACAGAATGAGATGTGAGCTGAGACACAGAATTCAGGAATATGTCACTTATTAGGCTGTGTCCTGTTTCATTTTCACCGCAGAAAAAGACACTATTTCAAAGATGACTAATAAAACTTAACATTTACTTCATTATAATAAAACACACTATAACATTCACGATCTAAAACTCATATGGCTGCTGAAAAAGTTACAGGGTGCACAAACTCCCTACCAGACCTCTGTCTGTACCCTTCCTAGCAGCAGAGGTTGGCACCCTATTTATACCTGCGCAATGGCGCCCCTGCTCAGCGTAGACTGATCCTAACTGGCCCTAATAGGCCCTGTCGTGCAGAAGATAGATATTACACATTCAGCAGACCATACATGACAGGCAGACATATAATTGTCACAAAAATAGTGCAAGAGGTGTGTTCATATGTTAACACACCCCTAAAAAATGTGTATTGCACTCTAATAGGCCAAAAGAGAGGGAGAAAAATATATAAGTATACAGGCTAGTGCAATAGTGTGTTAGCTTATTAGACACACTTAAAAGATGTAATGCACTATTCTTTGGACCTATAGTAAGGTTAGCCTGTACCCCTATCCTTAACCTACCTCCACCCTACCTGCCTGCAGAGGTTGGCACCCTAGATACCTGCGCAAGTGGCGCCCCCGCTCTAGTCGACTGTCCCAAACTCTCCCTAGTATAGAAAGACAATAAGGCAGGAAGTGATGGAAGAAAAATAGCAATAAAGTGCAAAAATAGTGCAACAACGTGAAAATCCACAAAAGTTTAGTGACATAGATTAATTAGCTGATATAAGCAAATAATACTATTCTGTTCATATACACAAGTATGTTGAATTCTCGACGCGTTTCCCCTGTATAGGTTCATCAGGAGACATACTTATATATAAAAAGACTCGTTTGTAAGAACAAAATGAACTTATCTGACTGTAATAAGGAACATAGTCAGAGCGGTGCTCCCTCTACTGCAGCGGAGAAACAATGTCCATCCTGTCCCTGCCGGACTCAATCAGTCTCATAGTCAGTGTAGTTAGCGTACCTTATATCCCCATGCGACTCGTAAGTACCGCCAAAGGAGAAACTTCCGGATAGCGTTCATCATTGCGTGCCGTCCCCCAGATATGACGTTGATCATTACGCGCCAGTTAACAGAAGTCGCACTATGCGTTCCACCCAACGCATGCGTAGTAATCACAAGGCCGCGCATGCTCAGTATGTATTATTCGTTATGCTCGATCCTCTATGATGAACCGCAAATGCGTTCCTTTCAGCGCACGCGCAGCACCAACAGATTTGTAGGGCACTATTCCATGCCTCATAAAAGGTAAATCGCTAAAGATTATACATTTTAAGAAACTATGTTCCCACTAGACCGTGATAATAAAGAAAGATAACCACACCATATACTATATATAATAATAATACTGACCTAATCCTATCTTGGACCAATGGATCTACGGGCACCCACAACTACCCGGGACTTTATAGGGAATCCAGGTCCTGTTTCCATACAATGATTGTTTTCTCACTAGGAGATTATCACTGCCCAGACTTAGGGTACCGTTACACAAAACGATTTACCAACGATCACGACCAGCGATACGACCTGGCCGTGATCGTTGGTAAGTCGTTGTGTGGTCGCTGGGGAGCTGTCACACAGACAGCTCTCCAGCGACCAACGATGCCGAAGTCCCCGGGTAACCAGGGTAAACATCGGGTTACTAAGCGCAGGGCCGCGCTTAGTAACCCGATGTTTACCCTGGTTACCATCGTAAATGTAAAAAAAAAAAAAAAAACGTACATACTCACATTCCGGTGTCCGTCAGGTCCCTCGCCATCTGCTTCCCGCACTGACTGAGTGCCGGCCGTAAAGTGAAAGCAGAGCACAGCGGTGTGCTCTGCTTTTACTTTCCGGCCGGCAGTCAGTCAGTGCGGGAAGCAGACGGCTAGTAACCCGATGTTTACCCTGGTTACAAGCGAACGCATCGCTGGATCGGTGTCACACACCGATCCAGCGATGACAGCGGGAGATCCAGCGACGAAATAAAGTTCCAAACGATCTGCTACGACGTACGATTCTCAGCAGGGTCCCTGATCGCTGCTGTGTGTCAGACACAGCAATATCGTATGGATATCGCTGGAACGTCACGGATCGTACCGTCGTAGCGACAAAAGTGCCACTGTGAGACGGTACCCTAACTCTCTCCTGCTAAGCAGTCTGACCATGGCCCCTCCTCTGATAAGCAGCTTACTGTCAAAAGACAATGGATGCAGAAAGCTGTGCTGTGGGTGGGGACAGCTTTATGAACTCTGCTACATGCTACATCTAAAAACTCTGATTGTGTAACAACTGCTACACTCAATAAAATAAGTGATACATGTTTAGAATCAGGGTCTCTTTTGTTACATTATGGTGTTCTCAGATAAGGTCTCAAAAACCTGGTGATAGATTCTCTTTAAAATTTGCCTAAAAACTGTGCTGGGAGCATAGTATGGGGTTTCATGGAGAAGCTACTGAATAAAAGCCTTATATAACCAAGCACAATGTCAAGCTTCGGATGCAGTAGTGTAAATAATACTGCCATTGGAGCAGTGGAAACTTGGTTGGTTGGTTGGAGCAGTGGAAACCAACTTCATTGGTTTCCTCCGGGTTCTCAGGTTTCCTCCCACACTACAAAGACATACTGATAGGGAAGTTAGATTGTGAACACTATTGGGGACAGCGATGACAGTGTATGTAAAGCACTGCGGAATATGATAGCGCTATATAAGCAGTGCTTAATAAATAAATAATTTACTCAACCTTTTTGTGCAATAGAATCTGCTCAGTCTTAGTAGAAATCAGAATGGCCTTACCACTTTTAGATCACTTTTGTTTTGCACAGCAATATGTCCGAATGTATTCTCTTTGGCCGTAATTTACAATGCAGTTTTTGATGATCTTTTCTCTTGTCAACCAACCAAGTAAAAGTCAAGGTTCATATTTGCTTGCTTTATGACCACTGCTACACAAATCCGTCTTTTCCATAGTGTGCCACTGATTGATATAATCTGATATGGCAAAGACTCTGGCATTTCTTAGCCAGATCCTGAATCATCTGTATCAGATTTGCCATCTGGTCACAGAGCGTATGAAAAGGATCCTTACTAGCGAAAAAGACAATTGTATGGCCAGTTGTAATGTGATGCTATTACTTAGGAACCCGCATTGAAGTGAGGAAGTCAGTGAGTCCAAGGTCAAAAGTCAGGAGAGTACATCTTAAACAGAGGGGTTAGGCAATGGCATAGTCAGTTCAAAGGCTGGGGTCAGAATTTCAAGAAGGCAGTGGATCAAGACAAAGGGGCTAGGCAAACGGATTGTCAAAGGCAAATCCAAAGTCATTCAACCAAGATCAAAATACAGGAACTCAAAGTACAGAGCAAACACACATCAAACTGAGTAGAGCTACAACTGGCAGAGATAAGAAGCAGACAGCCTGCTAAATACCCTGGGAATAATTTCAAATAGGACACACCTGTAGGAAACCAAGCACACTGTGACCCTGTTGGAGCAACTGGACTGTCACTCAACACACCTCACATTTGATGGCTAAGCTGGCTTTTACAATACTGTCCGCTCAGGATGCCCAGATTGGATGGCTGAGCTGCCACTCACCACACTGAGAGGAGGAATTGTGACATATAGTAATTACAATCACGTACTGTTGAGGTGGCAGTTTGGGGATAAATTAGTTCTATTGGTCACTATCTTCTGTGATAGTTTACTTTTTTCTATCTTAGTTGATTACAGCTTAAACTGCCATCAACCAGCTTTATCATCTTCATACAGAATAGATCATGTAGATGAACAGTGCAAAATAAATCCTCAATTTTCTAGTGACTTACGACTTACATATAGTATTCCTCTCTAGCAAAGCCTCTAAGCCTAGAGCCCAGCTTGTCAACACAAAGCATAATCCATACCATTCCTAAAATGCCATATTTTTTATGTATGCCTTGCTGAATTAAATAAATATGTATTAATTACAAACTTGACAGGTGATGTGTCAACTATCAATGCATTTAGTCCATGGATGTAGCTCACATATGTTCACTTGGTGCTTGCTACATTTAAATGTGTATATATATATATATATATATATATATATATATATATATATATATATATATATATATATATATATGCATATATATATATGCGATATATGTATACATTGTAAGGTGGCTACCGGACACGTAGTTGATGGGAGGTATGTATCACAGAGATGGTTGTCATCTGTGATCTAAACCTGGAGTATTGCTCTAGTGCACATGGCACTAAGAGGTTTGTTTGATGCATCTGGGCCAGGTTTTACAGGCAGCCTGATAGATGGGCGGGCCTGGCTGCTCACATACCCCACCTCTGGGTCTGTTGTTTGACACATGGTCTGTATTATATCCAGACTTAGCCAGTATGCTGGTTGCTATCCATTCTGTGTGACCTGGACTGGCTCTAAAGAGACTATATCAAGAATTGCTTACTTTGTTTTACCTGCACTGAAAGACTGTTTATTTTTCCTTTGCTTGACCTTGGTTTACGAACCACCAATAAACCAGCATGAATATTTAAACAGAAACACTTCTTTGTTGACTCACGATGCACCCAAGTGAGTGGCAATCCCATTATATATACATACACAGTGGGGAAAATAAGTATTTGATACACTGCCGATTTTGCCAGTTTTCCCACCAACAAAAAATGGAGAGGTCTGTAATTTTTTGAGTAGGTACACTTCAACTGTGAGAGGCAGAATCTTAAAAAAATTCCAGAAAATCATATAATTGATTTTTGCATAATTAATTTGTATTGCATTAAATAAGTATTTGATACAATAGAAACACAGAACTTAATATTTGGTTTAGAAACCTTTATTTGCAATTAAAGAGGTTAGATGTTTCTTGCAGTTCTTGACCAAGTTTGCACACACTGCAGCAGGGATTTTGGCCCATTCCTCCATAAAAATCTCAGATCTTTCAGGTTTTGGCACTGTTGGTGGGCAACACTGAGTTTCAGCTCCCTGCAAAGATTTTCTATTGGGTTTAGGTCTGGAGACTGGCTAGGCCATTCCAGGACCTTGAAATACTTCTTACGGAGCCACTCCTTAGTTGCCTGGCTGTGTGTTTTGGGTCATTGTCATGCTGGAAGACGCAGCCAGGATCCATCTTCAATGCTCTTTTTGAGGGAAGGAGGTTGTTGGCCAAAATTTTGTGATACATGGCCCCATCCATCCTCCCTTCAATACGGTGCAGTCATCCTGTCCCCTTTGCAGAAAAGCTCCCCCAAAGTATGATGTTTCAACCCCCCAAAATGTTGGAACAGTGTTCTTGGGGGTGTACTCATCCTTCTTCTTCCTCCAAAAATGGCGAGTGGAGTTGATACTAAAAAGTTCTATATTGGTCTCATCTGACTATATATATATATATATGACCTTCTCCCATGCCTCCTCTGGATCACCCAGATGGTCATTGGCAAACTTCAAATGGGCCTGGACATGTGCTAGCATGAGCAGGGGACCTTGCGTGCCCTGCAGGATATTATTCCATGACGGCGTAGTGTGTTACTAACGGTAATGATTGAGACTATGGTCCAAGCTCTCTTCAGGTCATTGACCAGGTCATCCCGTGTAGTTCTGGGCTGATTTCTGACCTCTCTCAGAATCATCCTTACCCCACGAGGCAAGATCCTGCATGTAGCCCCAGACCAAGGAAGATTGGCAATCATCTTGTGGTTCTTCCATTTTCTAAAAATTGTGCCAACAGTTGTTGCCTACTCACCAAGCTGCCTGTCTATTGTCCTGTAGTCCATCCCAGCCATGTACAGGTCTACAATTTTGTCCCTGGTGTCTTTGGAGAGCTCTTTGTTCTTGGCCATGTTGGCGGGGTTGGGGTGTAATTGAGTATGTGGACAGGTGTCTTTTGTACATGTAACAACTTCAAACAGGTGCAATTAATACAGGTAATGAGTGCAGAGTAGGAAGGCTTCTTAAAGAAAAACTAACAGGTCTGTGAGAGACAAAATTCTTCCTGGTTGGTAGGTGATCAAATACTTATTTCATGCATTAAAGTGGAATTTATTTAAAAATCATGCAATGTGATTTTCTGGTTTTTATTCTTAGATTCTCTCTCACACAGTTGAAGTGTACCTATGATAAAAATTACTGACCTCTCTATTCTTTGTAGGTGGGAAAACTTGCAAAATCGGCAGTGTATCAAATACTTATTTTCCCCACTGTATATTGTAGTAATTCGCTCAGGTAGGCAGTATGCAGTAGTGTTCACACTGACAATGTTTTAGTCCAATGAGGCAAGGTAAACACAGCAGCAAAATACAGTGCGGCAGGTCAATACTTCGGCAAGTATACAGCCAACAATCCAGCAGGTATACATCTAGTGCCCCAGCAGGTATACATCCAACACTCCAAAAGACACACTGAATGACCAGCAACACCCGCTAACATTGGAAGTGTCCGTTTCAGAGAGAGACCCTGGCTTGTCTCTCTCCCAGCTATAGCTCTCATTTTGGCTGGTAACTCACCAGCCTTCACACATTCCACACTGCTACATCCAGTTCCTGGTTCTCAGCAACACGCTGCAGGTACACTGCCTAATCAAGACCAGCAGCGCTGGGACTTAACCCTCAGCTAATTGCCCTTGCTATAATATATATATTATATATATTATATATATATATATATATATATATATATATATATATATATATATATATATATATATATATATATATATGTGTGTGTGTTTGTGTGTGAGAGGTGCTTTAGCTTTTTCAGATGATAGAAAATGTGAAGTCATCTGTGTCCAATTTAGCTAGCCAGCCTATTATTATAATACTGTATTTGAAATATGAGTCAAGTGGGTTCTACAGCTTTTATTTCTGAGTTATGGAAGCAAACACATGTGGCTAGTCAACTGCAAATTCTTAGGAACATAACAATGTATTCAATGAAAATGAGGCTGCACTGAACATTTCCTGCACAGATTTGCAGGTTTTTAAAACCACACAGTTGAAAGATGCTTAAACCACTGCATTGTGGTGATGTGACATTCCCTGCCACATTAATATAAGACTAGTCTCCCAGGGATGTCAATAACAGTAAGTAACACAGAGATGTGACACATGAAGATGAGAACCATTCATTGTGATAACTGCAACATACAAATAACAGTAATACAGTAACATCGTTCACTGGTTTAAGGCAAATCTCACAAATTCTAGATTTCCATTATCATCTCACACTTGCCAGCATTTTATATGGACACTTTGATAGTGACGTTCTTTACAACTGTTATGTATGTTTAAACCAACTATTTATCCCACATTTTAAAGAAAGCTTTTAGGAGGAGCGCATTCTGTTTCTGAAAGGAAAAGGCCGCTGTATCAGTGAAAAAGTATAATTTTGTGACTTGTGGTACATCATGAGGATTTGAGTCCGAAAATAAATGTCTTTTGACCGTAATAAGTCTAGTGAATTTATTCAAGTCCTTAATTGTTTGGAAAAGATCGAAATTCCTGCTGGGAACAAAATTCAAACCTTTCTTCAAAATATCTTCTTGCACTTGAGCTAGAATAGTTGGAGTTAATATAAGGACACTGGACTGGATATTTGGGTTGTCTAAAACCTCCTTCGTCTGTTCCTCGTGGGATAACGTCCCCAAGAATCTTCCACGACTTCTCCTGCTCCTCCTGCTTTGTTTGACATATTTGTATTTGAATTGCAGCGAGTTTCAATGGTGGAAAAAATACCTGGATAAGAATTGTCCATATCATAGTTAGTGCTGTAATAATCGGAAAAGAGGAAAAATTCACAGATTGTTTGTGTCTATAGCCAGAAAAGTGTCTTGGAATATGATCTTTCAGAACGGATTTAGTTTGAGTATCCTGCATGTGAGTCCAAGTATAGACTTTATTATTTTATAGTCTATAGTATCTCTTGAAAGTTTGGATTTTTTGGTTTCAATGATTTGATCCTCAAGCAATTTGATATCTTCAGCTATTTGGCAATTTGTTAAAGTCAGGAGCACCGTTAAATTTGGCTAGGTCCACATTAGTTTGTTCAGTATTGGCTTTCAGATCATTTAAACGAGATTCCTCATGTGATATAAAAAGCTCTATTAAATTGAAAGAGCATTGAGATAAAATACAATTCCATTTAGTGAGGAAATCATCTGAAAAAATATAGGTTGGAATTTTTTGGATGCGTAAGCCACGTGGGATCATCTCTCTTTCTAGATATTTCTTGAGAGTATTACTGTCCCACCATTTAAAACATTTTTCAAGACACTTAAACAGATTTTTCATCTCAGGGGGTTTGTTGTCACCAATTGCAGGCTCGTCACCTGGGTAAGTTTGGCATTGAAGTAGCCATAACCGGTCCAAGATATTTAGTAACACAACTTATATAGCATGTGCAATTGTTCTGAATGTAGCATGGTAAAAATCATGTGATAATAAAGGCACCCAGTGCACACTAATCTAACGGCATGCATATGTATGTTTTTGTTATGTCGACACAGTCCTTGTGCATTCTTAATGCAATTAAGCATGCGCAGTATTTGATTTGTCTGCCATTGTGGTATCCTATGATTAAGGGCGCAACTATCGTACCAGAAACGCATCAGGCATTTTATTCTATTTTAACCATGGCTTGACACACCTCAATAAAGTTTTTTTTTATTTTTACTTACCGGGTTGGGGTGCTGGATTAAATCCTTTCTTTCTTCGATATCTATGGCTGGGTACAACAGCAGGATCTGCACCCACCTGTGAACCATTACTCCCAGCCTCATTTGGACACGTCCATTGCTATGTTGAGAGCTCCCTGACCCTCTCTCCTTACATTAGCATGTAACGTTTAGATTCTAATTTATTTTAAATCCAAGACAGCATTACCAGAGATTTTTCTCTAGGAGTGTGTACTTCTTCCCCTGTATAATGTGAACCAGTCATAAGAAGGCAGCAACATATAGGGAGAAAATGAACATGCCAAACAATAGCTTAGAACAGGTTTTCACCTGTGTGAGACATGTAGTGACATAGTCTACTCACCTCACTGATCTCACTGCAGAGCAATTACATGTCTCAGGAGTAGTGCAGGGATTACTAACACTTTTCAGCCTTCATTTTATGGGATAAAAATGTGATGGAGGGTAATTGCAGCAGAGCTGAACTTTCTATCATTGCAAAGAAATCTGCAAGTGCAGCTCCCCTCTCACAGTGCTGTCAGCTCAGTTGTATTCCGATTTCACCAACTGAAACTGTGGGGTCACTATATTCTTTGTGCAATGCACTGAGGAGGCATTATGCTGTATGGGGGAGTGTACTGCAGGGAAAACCTAAAGTGTGAGGGGCATTGTGGGTCATAATACTGTGGTGAAAATGCACTGTAGGTGCATTACAAAGTGGGGAGGTACAGTGGGGCATCATACTGTTTGGTGGAAATTATTACTACCAGGAGGAAAAGATCAAGAATCGTGTGGACACTTTATTCTGTGAGGGTTGCACTGTTGGATAATCATGCTGTATTGGGTAGTGTATAGTGATGAGCGAATATACTCGTTACTCGAGATTTCCCGAGCACACTTGGGTGTCCTCCGAGTATTTTTTAGTGCTCGGAGATTTAGTTTTCATCGCCGCAGCTGAATGATTTATAGCTATTAGCCAGGCTGAGTACATGTGGGGGTTGCCTGGTTGCTAGGGAATCCCCACATGTAATCACGCTGGCTAATAGCTGTAAATCATCCAGCTGCGGTGAAGAAAACAAAATCTCCCAGCACTAAAAAATACTCGGTCACCCGAGCGTGCTCAGGAACTATCGAGTAACGAGTATATTCGCTCATCACTAGTAACGAGTATATTCACTCATCACTAGTAGTGTATCATCACTAGTAGTGTACACTGTGGGGACATCATTTGTGAAGGGCACTGTAGGTCATCATACTTTGGGGAAAGTGCACTGTAAGTCATCATACTATGTGGGAGGTATTATGGGGGCATCATACTTTTGCGAGGAAATGGAGGTGTGGAGGTATCACACTTTGGTTCTATCTCATAGGGCCAGTTCCCTTTGAACAAGTCTAACCAGGTTATTGCTGTGATCTCTTGCAACTACCTTGCATATCATCTCCCAAATCCTTTTAAGGCTTACACAGACACCTATGTGCAGGTATTCAGTAAGGTTTGCATTCAGTTCTACATATACTCCTGAATTTTGCCTCACCATTCATTTCACTTGGATGGTTAATCATCTCTTAATCAATGCTCATTTATTATCTATCTACATTTACGTCCTTGCTCAAACCTGTGGTTCACCATTTGTCGTTTGGAAGCATAACAAAGTTTTCTTTGCTATAGAGGTGCTATTTGAAGTACAATGCTGCAACAATGTGTACTCATCTTGCAAGCAAGTATTCAATTGCTTGTTCATCATTTCATCATTGCTGACCTGCAGTTAACCATTTCCCTGCTATAAGCATAACCAACTCTTCTCTGCTATAATGATGCAGTTAATACTACAATGCTGCTGCCATAGCTTGTAATTTTTTTTTGCAAGCAAGTATCCAGTTTGCAAGCTCATCATGTCTCCTTGCAGATAACTATTTGTTTCTGCAATTGGTCATCTGTTTGCTGAAAGAATACAACTCGTCCATTAATCATTTTTTTGCTGCAAGTCTTGTACTTACTATTGTTCCTTTGTATATTCATACTACTGACTGTTTCTTCTGGTATTTCCTGCTCCGCATGTCTACCTGCTGTCCTGCATACCCTGTTTTCTTGGTCCTTGTTGATCCACATCCACATGCAGTTAACCATTTGTTTCTGTCATCGGTCATCCGTTTGCTGAAAGTATACAACTTTTCTTTAATCATTTGTTTGCGGAAAGTCCTGGACTGACTATGCATCTACTGTTCCTTTGTATATTCATACTACTGACTCTGTATCTTCTGGTATTTCCTGCTCTGTATATCTTACTTCTGTCCCGCATACCCTATTTGCTTGGTTCTTGTTGATCCACATGCTTCTGTCCTGCCTGCTGTGCCATCACCTTCAGTCCATGTTTCTCACCATGACCTGTGGCTTAGAAAATCCATCTCAATATATGAGTCCATAACAGGGTGAAAGTACTGTGGGAACCTCCTACTGTGTAGAGAATGTACTATGGAGATGTCGCAATATCATATTGGATGTGTATGGGGGAACTGTGGTTAAATTTTTGAGAACATCGTATTGTGTGTGGGGGCACTGTGGATGCCTCATACTATCTGATTCAATACACTCTGGGGTCACCATATTGTTATGTGTTTGTGGGTGGGTGGCACTGTGGAGGAATAATACTGTCCACGATTGGGCATCTTTGAGGCATTATGCTGTATGGAAAGGAATTGAGGGGTGTCATGCTATATATGATGGCAGCATACTGTATGGAAGCCATGAAAGGAGTATTGTATATGTGGGTACACTAAGCGCATTACTTGGGCAATGTTTCTCTGTGGGTTCACAAAAAGGACTGCATGAACTTAGAAGTGTGGTTTAGCATAAAAAAATTGCTACACCTCAATACTTTCACTAGTTTCTGTCTTTTGAAGTTGGGAGGCAGTAGTAAGTTACAGGATTTAAACTCACAATGTTAGCCAGTCATATCTCAGAATAAAAGGGAGAACCACCTATAACTCTACAATATAGTAAGCCAACTTCTATCCAGAACTCTCAACTTACCACTCTGCCGCCTTGTTTTGACCACTTGTTGACCATATGCCATCCATCTTTTATAAATCCCAATATATGTCAGACATCAAGTGTCTGACAACATATTTGTAAATTGAAAGTAAGAAAAATATGTTGGCTCTATATAAATAAAAATTATTATTGTATTTGACCAGTTATCAGATCACAAAGTTTCATGAATCAAGCAAGCACCTAAACATCAGAAAATAATCTATTGTGTGAATCAGGTTTGTGTGTTACATGTATTTTTAACAATTTTTGCTTTTTTTCATATAACAATCTATATTTTTTTTAAAATAGCAATTTTGCAGTTTTCATTGTGGCCAATGGAATGTTTTGCGACATCTCAGTCGTTTTAGGAAGAGTTTTCAGCAAGCTCATTATCAACAAAGGCGGGATTATAGTGACAGGCCTAACACCATTGCACAGCTGACCCTACTGGGCAGAGTGAAAATTGCAAGAGTTGTATTTCTATTTTCAATACAGATTATGATATGGGAAAAAAATGTGTATGCCAATGTAAAAAAAACCATTGAACACAAAGCCTGATTTAAACAATAGATAATTTTCTGATGATAGACCAAAATAGGCAATGAGCTAATGAGCAGTCCTGGTGTTGTTCCTTAAAGGGAACCTGTCACCAGGATTGGCCGATATAGGATGCGGCCCCTGCCTTTCAGGGCTGATACACAGCAATCTATAATGCTGTAGATAAGCCCCCAATCCGACCTGAAAGATAAGAAAAATAAGTTTTATTATACTCACCCCGGGGCGGTCCGGTCCTACAGTATGGGTGTCGCAGGTCCAGCGCCTCCCATCTTCTTATGATCGCCGCCATTCTGTTTGCTTCATGGCTCCCCGACATCGCGCTCCTGCGCAGGCGTACTTATCTGCCCTGTTGAGGGCAGAGGAAAGTACTGCTGTGCGCAGGCGCTGGGCCTCTCTGACCTTTCCTGTGTAGTAACTAATATAATGAATATGAAAAATTCCCAATATATAATGCTCTATCTATAATTTAGGTAGAGTTGTTAGGATAGCTTTATATTTGTCGGATGTTATAGGTATGTGGACAACCTTGATATTGACCAATTGTCAACTAAGTCCATAAACATCAAACGCACTGTATGAATATTACGTGCCTAGTATATACATTTCTGAGCTGTATCACTTTATTATTGGGATGGATGAGTACATTACACAGCTCTGTGGCATATTGCTATATTATGACAATGTGCAATTCTGAGTGGATTACACAGTGAAGCTTATGTTTCTGTCAAGTTGTTTAACATATGAACTGATAATTATAATCATAGTCATTAAGTTGGAAAAAGACATCACTTCCATCAAATCAACTGTTCACTTAACTGCTTAATCCCAGATCTCTTGACTGTTAGAAGCCAGAAAACCTCATTAAAGCTCTTTACAACTGTCCCTCATAAGAGGAAGTGATCCTTCCTGCCTCTGAAAAGTCACTTGAATGTTAGATTAGCAGTAATGGCCAAATACCATGGGGAGGGAATTTTAGCATTTTTCACAGTTAGAAAAACATGCTGTAAAAAATGATGTGTCCTGAATATTGAATGGTTACAAGAAGATATACAGTGGTGCTTGAAAGTTTATGAATGCTCCCGAATGTCCTTATTTCTGCATATGTTTGACTTAAAACTATAAGATTTTCATATAGCCCTAAAAGTAGATAAAGATAACCAAATAATGATTATTTATTATTATAGCACCATTTATTCCATGGACCCTGCCTCAAGGGCTCACAGTCTACAGGGGATGGGTGAGGATACAGTAGGTGAGGGGAGAGTTGATTGTATGAGGGTTACTGCAGGTTGTAGGCTTGTCGGAAGAGGTGGGTCTTCAGGTTCCTTTGGAAGGTTTTGATCGTAGGCGTGAGTCTGATATGTTGGGGTACAGAGTTCCAGAGTAGGGGTGATACGCGGGAGAAATCTTGTATGCAATTGTGAGAAGAGGAGATAAGAGGGGAGTAGAGAAGGAGATCTTGTGAGGATCGGAGGTTGCGTGCAGGAAAGTACCGGGAGAAGAGGTCTCCGATGTATGGAGGAGACAGGTTGTGGATGGCTTTGTATGTCATGGTTAGGGTGGTGAACTGGAGTCTCTGGGCAATGGGGAGCCAGTGAAGTGATTAACAGAGAGGAAAGGTTGTGGAATAACGGGGAGACAGATGGGTTAGTCAGGCAGCAGAGTTTGTTTTTAAACAAAACAAATGAGTAAGAAATATGAGTCTTTGTCATTTTATGTGGGGAGGAAAATTATCCAGTACGACATCGGTATGTGGCAAAAGTTTGTGAACCTTTAGGATTAGCAGATAATTTGAAGGTAAAATTAGAGTCTGGTGTTTTAAATCATTGGGAGCAATCAGGTGTGAGTGGCTGAGTTGCTTTATTTAAAGAACATGAATGTTTCAAAGTCAAGTCTGACCCAGTTTGTGGAAATGTGTCATGGCATAAACAAAGGAGATTTCTGTAGACCTCAGAAGAAAAGTTGTTGATGCTCATTAGGATAGAAAAGGTTAAAAAAAACTCTTAAGTTTTGGATTCCACTAATTCAAAGTCAGAAAAATTGAGTAAAAAAGGAGGAAATGCATGACCATTATTACTCTCTCTTTGAGTCATCAACAATGATTTCTTCATGAGTAAGACGTATAAGACTCCAAGAGGTCACAAAGGAATCCAAGCTAACGCCTAAGCAAGTAAAGGCCTCTCTCTTACTTTAGCTAATGTTAATGTTCATGATTTCACCATCAGGATGTCACTGAACAACAATGGTGTTGCACGCTGGGATTGCAAGTATAAAGCCCAAAAAACATTGTTGCCAATTCGCTGTTTGCTAAAAGCTACTGGAACAATGTTTTGTGGACAGAAAGCAACATTGAGCTCTTTGGTTGAACCCTTTAAGGATCATGGAATTTTTCATTTTCTGCAGTTTCGTTGTTTCTTCACCACCTTCCAAGGGGTTGTTTTTGAATTATACCATTACCAAAAGGATCCCAAGGTATTGTCTAAGCAACTAAAGGCCTTTTTCACTGTAGCTAATGTTAATGTTCATGAATCTTCCATCAGGAGGACACTGAACAACAAAACTGTACATAGCAGGATTTCAAGTAGAAAGCCACTAGATTCAAAAAAGCACAATTCTGCCCATTTGCAGATGACTAAAGATCACATGTACAAGCCAGAAGGCTATGCCAACAATGTTTTGAGATCAAAATACATTTTTCGGTTTAAATGAAGTGTGTTATGTTTGGAGAAATAAAAATACTGCATTACATCGTAAACACTGCATACCACCTGTGAAACATGGTGGTAGTATAATAGTATTTGCTGCATGTAGACCAGCATGACTTGCAATTATTGATGGAACAATTAATTCTGAATTTTATCAGCAAATTCTCAATGAAAATGTCATCTGTTCCTGAGTTGAAGCTAGCAATGTATCACTTACTGGACTGCATGTTGCCGTTTTGATTAAATCACTATTTTATCTGCTGCAGGATGCTGAGCTCTGTGTAAATTCACTCACTCCACTTTCTATGTACCGTATATTATGCATAGACAGAAAGCTACCAATCAATGATAGATTTACTATAGTCATAATCTCTAGCTGATAAAACAGTGATTTTATTAAAACTACAGGATGCCGCCTTGTAATGACTAGTGTTGAGCATTCCGATACCGCAAGTATCGGGTATCGGCCGATATTTGCGGTATCGGAATTCCGATACCGAGTTCCGATATTTTTGTGATATCGGAAATCGGAATCGGAAGTTCCCAGTGTATGGTTCCCAGGGTCTGGAGGAGAGGAGACTCTCTTTCAGGCCCTGGGATCCATATTCATGTAAAAAATAAAGAATAAAAATAAAAAATATGGATATACTCACCTCTCCGGCGGAGCCTGGACCTTAGCGGTGTAACCGGCAGCCTCCGTTCCTAAGAATGCAGTGAGTTTAGGACCTGCGATGACGTCGCGGCTTGTGATTGGTGGCGTGAGCGGTCACATGAGCGGTCACGCGACCAATCACAAGCCGCGACGTCATCGAAGGTCCTTCACTCTGCATTCTTAGGAACGGAGCCAGACGCTTGGACCGGTGAGAGCCAGGGGCCGTCCGAGGGGTGAGTATATCAATATTTTTTATTTTTATTCTTTATTTTATACATGAATATGGATCCCAGGGCCTGAAGGAGAGTTTCCTCTCCTTCAGACCCTGGGAACCATTCCGATATTTTGTGTCCCATTGATATGCATTGGTATTGGGTATCGGCCGATCCAATCCGATACCGATACCTTTGCATATTGGAAGGTATCGCTCAACACTAGTAATGACACATCACTGGAACCAGGGTCTCTGCCCCTGCATTATGATGCTCCAGGATTAGATGGCAAAAATCTTGTGACAAATTCCCTTTTATAGAAGAACAAAGTTGAAGTTTTAGAATAATCAAGTCAAAGTCCTTACCTTTTATGTGATAGAAATTTGGTGAAAGTAGCGAAAGCGAGTAGTTCATGGGAGAAAACCTACCAATGCAGGATTGTGCTGCATAACCTACAGACTGTGTCAGGTTGGTGCCATTATACTGATTACCATGACACCTTGGTTGATGAAATCCATCTTGTGGTTGTTCTTTAATCTTTATTTTCAGTTTTGAGATAATGATATGCTTGTTCTCCGGGGCGGCTTGTGGGGGTCTTCATGTGATGCTCTGATTAGGTATTCATAATGCAGACTGCTGACAGGTCACTGATCCCTCACTGACCTGCCCGCTAGTTATCATAATGTGTATCTTATTG